>NW_027136911.1:300000-600000 GCF_040869045.1 Eurosta solidaginis | reverse complement strand
ATAAAATACTTGGGAATAAAAATAGATGATAAGCTGAATTTCAACGAGCACGTGGATTATACGGTAGGAAAAATAGCGAAAAAGTTATATTTTACACAACGAACCTGCAAATATTTAAATAGAAGGTATAAAATCATCGTCTACAGATCTATAATCGAACCTAATTTTATTTATTGCCCAACTATATTTTTCATCTTGCGAGATAGTCAGATATACAAGCTACAAAAGCAACAGAACCGCGCTATGAGATTCATTCTCAAAAAACGGTATGACACACCTATCAGAGACATGCTATGCTCTCTTAATTGGCTTAGCATTAGACAGCAACTTTTTTATTATACCATAAAATTTATTAAAAACATAATAGAAGGAACTTTGCCTGCGTATTTGAGGACTAATATAAAATATGTAAAAGATGTGCACTCTGTAAATACTCGTAATAAAAATGATTTTAATCTGCCGGCTTATAAAACTGAAGCAGACAAATGTAATCTGTATTATAAAGGTCTTAAATCATATAATGAACTACCGATTGATATTAAATCATGTCATTCCAATAAATTTAAATAAAAATTGTACAATTATTGCAGAACACTACCAATTTAGTGCTGGACAGGCGGACTTCCATAGCATCGATAGAAGTGCAGCGAAACTATACTGCTGTGTAGCGCCAAGACTTCCAAGCTCTTGTGCGCATACAAAAAAGGTTGCCGAAGCACATACTGAAACGCATCACTCGATTAACTCAGTGCATCTCCGTGCAGATGTTGCCTTCGCGCTTTACTAACATGCGTAAAATGCCTACATACTACATAATCGCAACGCTTTGTTCGCATGATCTGGAAGTCTCCCATCCATAGTACTCCAAGGTAGGACATAGATGTAATTATTCTAGATTGCATAGTCCAGAAGACAATTATAAACATGTAAAATAGATTTAAGTTAGGCTTAGGAAAGCCGTAATAAATAAATACATTATACATTATACAAGCTGACCTAAGTTTCTATCGTTAACGGTTCAATTTCTACGTTATAGTGGGTGGGGTTAACCGACTAAAAGGGATAAGTATACATATCTATTGAACCAAGCAATGGTAGATTCGAATTTATTTTTGCAGATGGTAGGTTTTTATGTGTATATTAATTCACAGGCTGATCCAAGGTTCTATCGCTAACGGTTCGATTTCTACGTCATACTGGGTGGGGTTAACCGACTAAAAGGGATAAGTGTCCATATCTATTAAACCAAGCAAGATAGAATCGAATTTATTTTTACAGATGGTAGGTTTTTATGTGTATATTAATCCACAGGCTGATCCAAGGTTCTATCGCTAACGGTTCGATTTCTACGTCATACTGGGTGGGAATAACCGAATAAAAGGGATAATTGTCCATATCTATTGACCCAAGTAAGATAGAATCGCTTTTGTTTCTGCAGATGATAAGTTTTTATGTGTATATTAATCCAAAAGCTGACCTAAGTTTCTATCGTTAACGGTTCAATTTCTACGTTATAGTGGGTGGGGTTAACCGACTAAAAGGGATAAGTATACATATCTATTGAACCAAGCAAGATAGAATCGAATTTATTTTTGCAGATGATAGGGTTTTATGTGTATATTAATCCACAAGCTGACCTAGGTTTCTATCGTTAACGGTTCAATTTCTACGTTATAGTGGGTGGGGTTAACCGACTAAAAGGGATACGTATACATATCTATTGAACCAAGCAAGATAGAATCGAATTTATGTTTGCAGATGGTAGGTTTTTATGTGTATATTAATCCACAAGCTAATACATGGTTCTATCGTTATCGGTTCAATTTCTACGTCAAAGTGGATGGGGTTAACCGACTAAAAGGGATAAGTGTCCATATCTATTGTGGGTGGGGTTAACCGACTAAAAGGGATAAGTGTCCATATCTATTGAACCAAGCAAGACAGAATCGATTTTTTTTTGCAGATGATAGGTTTTTATGTGTATATTAATCCACAAGCTGATCCAAGGTTCTATCGTTAACGATTCAATTTCTACGCCAAAGTGGGTGGAGTTAACCGACTAAAAGGGATAAGTGTCCATATTTATTGAACCAAGCAAGATAGAATCGATTTTGTTTTTGCAGATGATAGGTTTTTATGTGTATATTAATCCACAAGCTGACCTAAGTTTCTATCGTTAACGGTTCAATTTCTACGTTATAGTGGGTGGGGTTAACCGACTAAAAGGGATAAGTATACATATCTATTGAACCAAGCAAGATAGAATCGAATTTATTTTTGCAGATGGTAGGTTTTTATGTGTATATTAATCCACAAGCTGATCCAAGGTTCTATCGTTAACGGTTCAATTTCTTCGTCATACTGGGTGGGGTTAACCCACTAAAAGGGATAAGTGTCCATATATATTGAACCAAGCAAGACAGAATCTTTTTTATTTTTGCAGATGGTAGGTTTTTATGTGTATATTAATCCACAGGCTGATCCAAGGTTCTATCGCTAACGGTTCGATTTCTACGTCATACTGGGTGGGAATAACCGACTAAAAGGGATAAGGGTCCATATCTATTGAACCAAGCAAGATGGAATCGATTTTATTTTTGCAGATGGTAGATTTTTATGTGTATATTAATCCGCAATCTGATCTAAGGTTCTATCGCTAACGGTTCAATTTCTACGTCAAAGTGGGTGGGATTAACCGACTAAAAGGGATAAGTGTCCATATCTATTGAACCAAGCAAGATAGATTCGATTTTGTTTTTGCAGATTATAGGTTTTTATGTGTGTATTAATCCACAAGCTGATCCAAGGCTCTATCGCTAATGGTTCAATTTCTACGTCATACTGGGTGGGGTTAACCGACTAAAAGGGATAAGTGTCCATATCTATTGAACCAAGCAAGATAGAATCGATTTTATTTTTGCAGATGGTAGGTTTTTATGTGCATATTGATCCACAGGCTGATCTAAGGTTCTATCGCTAACGGTTCAATTTCTACGTTATAGTGGTTGGGGTTAACCGACTTAAAGGAATAAGTATCCATATCTATTGAACCAAGCAAGATAGAATCGATTTTGTTTTTGCAGATGATAGGTTTTTATGCGTATATTAATCCACAAGCTAATACAAGGTTCTATCGTTAACGGTTCAATTTCTACGTCAAAGTGGATGGGGTTAACCGTCTAAAAGGGATAAGTGTCCATATCTATTGTGGGTGGGGTTAACCGACTAAAAGGGATAAGTGTCCATATCTATTGAACCAAGCAAGACAGAATCGATTTTGTTTTTGCAGATGCTAGGTTTTTATGTGTATATTAATCCACAAGCTGATCCAAGGTTCTATCGTTAACGATTCAATTTCTACGCCAAAGTGGGTGGGGTTAACCGACTAAAAGGGATAAGTGTCCATATCTATTGAACCAAGCAAGATAGAATCGATTTTGTTTTTGCAGATGATAGGTTTTTATGTGAATATTAATCCACAAGTTAATACAAGGTTCTATCCTTAAGGGTTCAATTTCTACGTCAAAGTGGATGGGGTTAACCGACTAAAAGGGATAAGTGTCCATATCTATTGAACCAAGCAAGATAGAATCGATTTTGTTTTTGAACATGATAGGTTTTTATGTGTATATTAATCCACAAGCTAATACAAGGTTCTATAGTTAACGGTTCAGTTTCTACGTCAAAGTGGAATGGGTTAACCGACTAAAAGGGATAAGTGTCCATATCTATTGTGGGTGGGGTTAACCGACTATAAGGGATAAGTGTCCATATCTATTGAACCAAGCAAGATAGAATCGATTTTGTTTTTGCAGATGATAGGTTTTTATGTGTATATTAATCCACAAGCTGATCCAAGGTTCTATCATTAACGATTCAATTTCTACGCCAAAGTGGGTGGGGTTAACCGACTAAAAGGGATAAGTGTCCATATCTATTGTGGGTGGGGTTAACCGACTAAAAGGGATAAGTGTCCATATCTATTGAACCAAGCAAGATAGAATCGATTTTGTTTTTGCAGATGCTAGGTTTTTATGTGTATATTAATCCACAAGCTGATCCAAGGTTCTATCGTTAACGATTGAATTTCTACGCCAAAGTGAGTGGGGTTAACCGACTAAAAGAGATAAGTGTCCATATCTATTGAACCAAGCGAGATAGAATCGATTTTGTTTTTGAACATGATAGGTTTTTATGTGTATATTAATCCACAAGCTAATACAAGGTTCTATCGTTAACGGTTCAGTTCCTACGTCAAAGTGGATGGGGTTAACCGACTAAAAGGGATAAGTGTCCATATCTATTGTGGGTGGGGTTAACCGACTAAAAGGGATAAGTGTCCATATCTATTGAACCAAGCAAGATAGAATCGATTTTGTTTTTGAACATGATAGGTTTTTATGTGTATATTAATCCACAAGCTAATACAAGGTTCTATCGTTAACGGTTCAGTTTCTACGTCAAAGTGGATGGGGTTAACCGACTAAAAGGGATAAGTGTCCATATCTATTGTGGGTGGGGTTAACTGACTAAAAGGGATAAGTGTCCATATCTATTGAACCAAGCAAGATAGAATCGATTTTGTTTTTGAACATGATAGGTTTTTATGTGTATATTAATCCACAAGCTGATCCAAGGTTCTATCGTTAACGATTCAATTTCTACGCCAAAGTGGGTGGGGTTAACCGACTAAAAGGGATAAGTGTCCATATCTATTGAACCAAGCAAGATAGAATCGAATTTATGTTTACAGATGGTAGGTTTTTATGTGTGTATTAATCCACAGGCTGATCTAAGGTTCTATCGCTAACGGTTCAATTTCTACGTTATAGTGGGTGGGGTTAACCGACTAAAAGGGATAAGTATACATATCTATTGAACCAAGCAATGGTAGATTCGAATTTATTTTTGCAGATGGTAGGTTTTTATGTGTATATTAATTCACAGGCTGATCCAAGGTTCTATCGCTAACGGTTCGATTTCTACGTCATACTGGGTGGGGTTAACCGACTAAAAGGGATAAGTGTCCATATCTATTGAACCAAGCAAGATAGAATCGAATTTATTTTTACAGATGGTAGGTTTTTATGTGTATATTAATCCACAGGCTGATCCAAGGTTCTATCGCTAACGGTTCGATTTCTACGTCATACTGGGTGGGAATAACCGAATAAAAGGGATAATTGTCCATATCTATTGACCCAAGTAAGATAGAATCGCTTTTGTTTCTGCAGATGATAAGTTTTTATGTGTATATTAATCCACAAGCTGACCTAAGTTTCTATCGTTAACGGTTCAATTTCTACGTTATAGTGGGTGGGGTTAACCGACTAAAAGGGATAAGTATACATATCTATTGAACCAAGCAAGATAGAATCGAATTTATTTTTGCAGATGATAGGGTTTTATGTGTATATTAATCCACAAGCTAGGTTTCTATCGTTAACGGTTCAATTTCTACGTTATAGTGGGTGGGGTTAACCGACTAAAAGGGATACGTATACATATCTATTGAACCAAGCAAGATAGAATCGAATTTATGTTTGCAGATGGTAGGTTTTTATGTGTATATTAATCCACAAGCTAATACATGGTTCTATCGTTATCGGTTCAATTTCTACGTCAAAGTGGATGGGGTTAACCGATTAAAAGGGATAAGTGTCCATATCTATTGTGGGTGGGGTTAACCGACTAAAAGGGATAAGTGTCCATATCTATTGAACCAAGCAAGACAGAATCGATTTTTTTTTGCAGATGATAGGTTTTTATGTGTATATTAATCCACAAGCTGATCCAAGGTTCTATCGTTAACGGTTCAGTTTCTACGTCAAAGTGGATGGGGTTAACCGACTAAAAGGGATAAGTGTCCATATCTATTGTGGGTGGGGTTAACTGACTAAAAGGGATAAGTGTCCATATCTATTGAACCAAGCAAGATAGAATCGATTTTGTTTTTGAACATGATAGGTTTTTATGTGTATATTAATCCACAAGCTGATCCAAGGTTCTATCGTTAACGATTCAATTTCTACGCCAAAGTGGGTGGGGTTAACCGACTAAAAGGGATAAGTGTCCATATCTATTGAACCAAGCAAGATAGAATCGAATTTATGTTTACAGATGGTAGGTTTTTATGTGTGTATTAATCCACAGGCTGATCTAAGGTTCTATCGCTAACGGTTCAATTTCTACGTTATAGTGGGTGGGGTTAACCGACTAAAAGGGATAAGTATACATATCTATTGAACCAAGCAATGGTAGATTCGAATTTATTTTTGCAGATGGTAGGTTTTTATGTGTATATTAATTCACAGGCTGATCCAAGGTTCTATCGCTAACGGTTCGATTTCTACGTCATACTGGGTGGGGTTAACCGACTAAAAGGGATAAGTGTCCATATCTATTGAACCAAGCAAGATAGAATCGAATTTATTTTTACAGATGGTAGGTTTTTATGTGTGTATTAATCCACAGGCTGATCTAAGGTTCTATCGCTAACGGTTCCATTTCTACGTTATAGTGGTTGGGGTTAACCGACTAAAAGGAATAAGTATCCATATCTATTGAACCAAGCAAGATAGATTCGATTTTGTTTTAGCAGATGATAGGTTTTTATGTGTATATTAATCCACAAGCTGATCCAAGGTTCTGTCGTTAACGGTTAAATTTCTACGTCATACTGGGTGGGGTTAACCGACTAAAAGGGATAAGTGTCCATATATATTGGACCAAGCAAGACAGAATCGATTTTATTTTTGCAGATGGTAGGTTTTTATGTGTATATTAATCCACAAGCTGACCTAAGTTTCTATCGTTAACGGTTCAATTTCTACGTTATAGTGGGTGGGGTTAACCGACTAAAAGGGATAGATATACATATCTATTGAACCAAGCAATGGTAGATTCGAATTTATTTTTGCAGATGGTAGGTTTTTATGTGTATATTAATTCACAGGCTGATCCAAGGTTCTATCGCTAACGGTTCGATTTCTACGTCATACTGGGTGGGGTTAACCGACTAAAAGGGATAAGTGTCCATATCTATTGAACCAAGCAAGATAGAATCGAATTTATTTTTACAGATGGTAGGTTTTTATGTGTGTATTAATCCACAGGCTGATCTAAGGTTCTCTCGCTAACGGTTCAATTTCTACGTTATAGTGGTTGGGGTTAACCGACTAAAAGGGATAAGTATCCATATCTATTGAACCGAGCAAGATAGATTCGATTTTGTTTTTGCAGATGATAGGTTTTTATGTGTATATTAATCCACAAGCTGATCCAAGGTTCTATCGTTAACGGTTCAATTTCTACGTCAAAGTGGATGGGGTTAACCGACTAAAAGGGATAAGTGTCCATATCTATTGTGGGTGGGATTAACCGACTAAAAGGGATAAGTGCCCATATCTATTGAACCAAGCAAGATAGAATCGATTTTGTTTTTGCAGATGGTAGGTTTTTATGCGTATATTAATCCACAAGCTGACCCAAGGTTCTATCGTTAACGGTTCAATTTCTACGTCAAAGTGGATGGGGTTAACCGTCTAAAAGGGATAAGTGTCCATATCTATTGTGGGTGGGGTTAACCGACTAAAAGGGATAAGTGTCCATATCTATTGAACCAAGCAAGATAGAATCGATTTTGTTTTTGCAGATGCTAGGTTTTTATGTGTATATTAATTCACAAGCTGATCCAAGGTTCTATCGTTAACGATTGAATTTCTACGCCAAAGTGAGTGGGGTTAACCGACTAAAAGGGATAAGTGTCCATATCTATTGAACCAAGCAAGATAGAATCGATTTTGTTTTTGCAGATGATAGGTTTTTATGTGTATATTAATCCACAAGCTAATACAAGGTTTTATCGTTAACGGTTCAATTTCTACGTCAAAGTGGATGGGGTTAACCGACTAAAAGGGATAAGTGTCTATATCTATTGTGGGTGGGGTTAACCGACTAAAAGGGATAAGCGTCCATATATATTTAACCAAGCAAGATAGAATCGATTTTGTTTTTGAACATGATAGGTTTTTATGTGTATATTAATCCACAAGCTAATACAAGGTTCTATCGTTAACGGTTCAATTTCTACGTCAAAGTGGATGGGGTTAACCGACTAAAAGGGATAAGTGTCCATATCTATTGAACCAAGCAAGATAGAATCGATTTTGTTTTTGCAGATGATAGGCTTTTATGTGTATATTAATTCACAAGCTAATACAAGGTTCTATCGTTTACGGTTCAGTTTCTACGTTAAAGTGGATGGGGTTAACCGACTAAAAGGGATAAGTTTCCATATCTATTGTGGGTGGGATTAACCGACTAAAAGGGATAAGCGTCCATATCTATTGAACCAAGCAAGATAGAATCGATTTTGTTTTCGAACATGATAGGTTTTTATGTGTATATTAATCCACAAGCTAATAAAAGGTTCTATCGTTAACGGTTCAATTTCTACGTCAAAGTGGATGGGGTTAACCGACTAAAAGGGATAAGTGTCCATATCTATTGAACCAAGCAAGATAGAATCGATTTTGTTTTTGAACATGATAGGTTTTTATGTGTATATTAATCCACAAGCTAATATAAGGTTCTATCGTTAACGGTTCAGTTTCTACGTCAAAGTGGATGGGGTTAACCGACTAAAAGGGATAAGTGTCCATATCTATTGTGGGTGGGATTAACCGACTAAAAGGGATAAATGTCCATATCTATTGAACCAAGCAAGATAGAATCGATTTTGTTTTTGCAGATGGTAGGTTTTTATGTGTATATTAATCCACAAGCTGAGCCAAGGTTCTATCGTTATCGGTTCAATTTCTACGTCAAAGTGGATGGGGTTAACCGTCTAAAAGGGATAAGTGTCCATATCTATTGTGGGTGGGGTTAACCAACTATAAGGGATAAGTGTCCATATCTATTGAACCAAGCAAGATAGAATCGATTTTGTTTTTGCAGATGATAGGTTTTTATGTGTATATTAATCCACAAGCTGATCCAAGGTTCTATCATTAACGATTCAATTTCTACGCCAAAGTGGGTGGGGTTAACCGACTAAAAGGGATAAGTGTCCATATCTATTGAACCAAGCAAGATAGAATCGATTTTGTTTTTGCAGATGATAGGTTTTTATGTGCATATTAATCCACAAGCTGATCCAAGGTTCTATCGTTAACGATTCAATTTCTACGCCAAAGTGGGTGGGGTTAACCGACTAAAAGGGATAAGTGTCCATATCTATTGAACCAAGCAAGATAGAATCGATTTTGTTTTTGCAGATGATAGGTTTTTATGTGTATATTAATCCACAAGTTAATACAAGGTTCTATCGTTAAGGGTTCAATTTCTACGTCAAAGTGGATGGGGTTAACCGACTAAAAGGGATAAGTGTCTATACCTATTGTGGGTGGGGTTAACCGACTAAAAGGGATAAGCGTCCATATCTATTGAACCAAGCTAGATAGAATCGATTTTTTTCTGAAGATGATAGGTTTTTATGTGTATATTAATCCACAAGCCAATACAAGGTTCTATCGTTAACGGTTCAATTTCTACGTCAAAGTGGATGGGGTTAACCGACTAAAAGGGATAAGTGTCCATATCTATTTAATCAAGCAAGATAGAATCGATTTTGTTTTTGCAGATGATAGGTTTTTATGTGTATATTAATCCACGAGCTGATCCAAGGTTCTATCGTTAACGGTTCAATTTCTACGTCAAAGTGGATGGGGTTAACCGACTAAAAGGGATAAGTGTCCATATCTATTTTGGGTGGGGTTAACCGACTAAAAGGGATAAGTGTCCATATCTATTGAACCAAGCAAGATAGAATCGATTTTGTTTTTGAAGATGATAGGTTTTTATGTGTATATTAATCCACGAGCTGATCCAAGGTTCTATCGTTAACGGTTCAATTTCTACGTCATACTGGGTGGGGTTAACCGACTAAAAGGCATAAGTGTCCATATATATTGAACCAAGCAAGACAGAATCGATTTTATTTTTGCAGATGGTAGGTTTTTATGTGTATACTAATCCACAAGCCGATCCAAGGCTCTATCTCTTCTACGTCATAGTGGGTGGGGTTAACCGACTAAAAGGGATAAGTATACATATCTATTGAACCAAGCGAGATAGAATCAAATATATTTTTGCAGATGGAAGGCTTTTATGTGTATATTAATCCACAAGCTGATCCAAGGCTCTATCTTTAATGGTTCAATTTCTACGTAATAGTGGGTGGGGTTAACCGACTAAAAGGGATAAGTATACATATCTATTGAACCAAGCAAGATAGAATCGATTTTGTTTTTGAAGATGATAGGTTTTTATGTGTATATTAATCCACGAGCTGATCCAAGGTTCTATCGTTAACGGTTCAATTTCTACGTCATACTGGGTGGGGTTAACCGACTAAAAGGCATAAGTGTCCATATATATTGAACCAAGCAAGACAGAATCGATTTTGTTTTTGCAGATGATAGGTTTTTATGCGTATATTAATCCACAAGCCGATCCAAGGCTCTATCTCTTCTACGTCATAGTGGGTGGGGTTAACCGACTAAAAGGGATAAGTATACATATCTATTGAACCAAGCGAGATAGAATCAAATATATTTTTGCAGATGGAAGGCTTTTATGTGTATATTAATCCACAAGCTGATCCAAGGCTCTATCTTTAATGGTTCAATTTCTACGTAATAGTGGGTGGGGTTAACCGACTAAAAGGGATAAGTATACATATCTATTGAACCAAGCAAGATAGAATCGATTTTGTTTTTGAAGATGATAGGTTTTTATGTGTATATTAATCCACGAGCTGATCCAAGGTTCTATCGTTAACGGTTCAATTTCTACGTCATACTGGGTGGGGTTAACCGACTAAAAGGCATAAGTGTCCATATATATTGAACCAAGCAAGACAGAATCGATTTTATTTTTGCAGATGGTAGGTTTTTATGTGTATACTAATCCACAAGCTGACCTAAGTTTCTGTCGTTAACGGTTCAATTTCTACGTTATAGTGGGTGTGGTTAACCGACTAAAAGGGATAAGTATACATATCTATTGAACCAAGCAAGATAGAATCGAATTTATTTTTGCAGATGGTAGGTTTTTATGTGTATATTAATTCACAGGCTGATCCAAGGTTCTATCGCTAACGGTTCGATTTCTACGTCATACTGGGTGCGGTTAACCGACTAAAAGGGATAAGTGTCCATATCTATTTTGGGTGGGGTTAACCGACTAAAAGGGAGTGTCCATATATATTGAACCAAGCAAGACAGAATCGATTTTATTTTTGCAGATGGTAGGTTTTTATGTGTATATTAATCCACAAGCTGACCTAAGTTTCTATTGTTAACGGTTCAATTTCTTCGTTATAGTGGGTGGGGTTAACCGACTAAAAGGGATAAGTGTCCATATCTATTGAATCAAGCAAGATAGAATCGATTTTGTTTTTGCAGATGATAGGTTTTTATGCGTATATTAATCCACAAGCCGATCCAAGGCTCTATCTCTTCTACGTCATAGTGGGTGGGGTTAACCGACTAAAAGGGATAAGTATACATATCTATTGAACCAAGCAAGATAGAATCAAATATATTTTTGCAGATGGTAGGTTTTTATGTGTATATTAATCCACAAGCTGATCCAAGGCTCTATCTTTAACGGTTCAATTTCTACGTCAAAGTGGATGGGGTTAACCGACTAAAAGGGATAAGTGTCCATATCTATTGAATCAAGCAAGATAGAATCGATTTTGTTTTTGCAGATGATAGGTTTTTATGTGTATATTAATCCACGAGCTGATCCAAGGTTCTATCGTTAACGGTTCAATTTCTACGTCAAAGTGGATGGGGTTAACCGACTAAAAGGGATAAGTGTCCATATCTATTGAACCAAGCAAGATAGAATCGATTTTTTTTTGCAGATGATAGGTTTTTATGTGTATATTAATCCACAAGCTGATCCAAGGTTCTATCGTTAACGGTTCAATTTCTACGTCAAAGTGGGTGGGGTTAACCGACAAAAAGGGATAAGTGTCCATATCTATTGAACCAAGCAAGATAGAATCGATTTTATTTTTGCAGATGGTAGGTTTTTATGTGTATATTAATCCACAAGCTGACCTAAGTTTCTATCGTTAACGGTTCAATTTCTACGTTATAGTGGGTGGGGTTAGCCGACTAAAAGGGATAAGTATAGATATCTATTTAACCAAGCAAGATAGAATCGATTTTTTTTTGCAGATGATAGGTTTTTATGTGTATATTAATCCACAAGCTGATCCAAGGTTCTATCGTTAACGGTTCAATTTCTACGTCAAAGTGGGTGGGGTTAACCGACTTAAAGGGATAAGTGTCCATATCTATTGAACCAAGCAAGATAGAATCGATTTTTTTTTGCAGATGGTAGGTTTTTATGTGTATATTAATCCACAAGCTGATCCAAGGTTCTATCGTTAAAGGTTCAATTTCTACGTCAAAGTGGGTGGGGTTAACCGACAAAAAGGGATAAGTGTCCATATCTATTGAATCAAGCAAGATAGAATCGATTTTGTTTTTGCAGATGATAGGTTTTTATGTGTATATTAATCCACGAGCTGATCCAAGGTTCTATCGTTAACGGTTCAATTTCTACGTCAAAGTGGATGGGGTTAACCGACTAAAAGGGACAAGTGTCCATATCTATTGAACCAAGCAAGATAGAATCGATTTTTTTTTGCAGATGATAGGTTTTTATGTGTATATTAATCCACAAGCTGATCCAAGGTTCTATCGTTAACGGTTCAATTTCTACGTCAAAGTGGGTGGGGTTAACCGACAAAAAGGGATAAGTGTCCATATCTATTGAATCAAGCAAGATAGAATCGATTTTGTTTTTGCAGATGATAGGTTTTTATGTGTGTATTAATCCACGAGCTGATCCAAGGCTCTATCTTTAACGGTTCAATTTCTACGTCAAAGTGGATGGGATAATTGTCCATATCTATTGACCCAAGTAAGATAGAATCGCTTTTGTTTCTGCAGATGATAAGTTTTTATGTGTATATTAATCCACAAGCAGACCTAGGTTTCTATCGTTAACGGTTCAATTTCTACGTTATAGTGGGTGGGGTTAACCGACTAAAAGGGATAAGTATACATATCTATTGAACCAAGCAAGATAGAATCGAATTTATGTTTGCAGATGGTAGGTTTTTATGTGTATATTAATCCACAAGCTAATACAAGGTTCTATCGTTATCGGTTCAATTTCTACGTCAAAGTGGGTGGGGTTAACCGACAAAAAGGGATAAGTGTCCATATCTATTGAATCAAGCAAGATAGAATCGATTTTGTTTTTGCAGATGATAGGTTTTTATGTGTATATTAATCCACAAGCTGATCCAAGGTTCTATCGTTAACGGTTCAATTTCTACGTCAAAGTGGGTGGGGTTAACCGACAAAAAGGGATAAGTGTCCATATCTATTGAATCAAGCAAGATAGAATCGATTTTGTTTTTGCAGATGATAGGTTTTTATGTGTGTATTAATCCACAAGCTGATCCAAGGCTCTATCTTTAACGGTTCAATTTCTACGTCAAAGTGGATGGGATAATTGTCCATATCTATTGACCCAAGTAAGATAGAATCGCTTTTGTTTCTACAGATGATAAGTTTTTATGTGTATATTAATCCACAAGCTGACCTAGGTTTCTATCGTTAACGGTTCAATTTCTACGTTATAGTGGGTGGGGTTAACCGACTAAAAGGGATAAGTATACATATCTATTAAACCAAGCAAGATAGAATCGAATTTATGTTTGCAGATGGTAGGTTTTTATGTGTATATTAATCCACAAGCTAATACAAGGTTCTATCGTTATCGGTTCAATTTCTACGTCAAAGTGGATGGGGTTAACCGACTAAAAGGGATAAGTGTCCATATCTATTGTGGGTGGGGTTAACCGACTAAAAGGGATAAGTGCCCATATCTATTGAACCAAGCAAGACAGAATCGATTTTGTTTTTGCAGATGATAGGTTTTTATGTGTATATTAATCCACAAGCTGATTCAAGGTTCTATCGTTAACGATTCAATTTCTACGCCAAAGTGGGTGGAGTTAACCGACTAAAAGGGATAAGTGTCCATATTTATTGAACCAAGCAAGATAGAATCGATTTTGTTTTTGCAGATGATAGGTTTTTATGTGTATATTAATCCACAAGCTGACCTAAGTTTCTATCGTTAACGGTTCAATTTCTACGTTATAGTGGGTGGGGTTAACCGACTAAAAGGGATAAGTATACATATCTATTGAACCAAGCAAGATAGAATCGAATTTATTTTTGCAGATGGTAGGTTTTTATGTGTATATTAATCCACAAGCTGATCCAAGGTTCTATCGTTAACGGTTCAATTTCTTCGTCATACTGGGTGGGGTTAACCCACTAAAAGGGATAAGTGTCCATATATATTGAACCAAGCAAGACAGAATCTTTTTTATTTTTGCAGATGGTAGGTTTTTATGTGTATATTAATCCACAGGCTGATCCAAGGTTCTATCGCTAACGGTTCGATTTCTACGTCATACTGGGTGGGAATAACCGACTAAAAGGGATAAGGGTCCATATCTATTGAACCAAGCAAGATTGAATCGATTTTATTTTTGCAGATGGTAGATTTTTATGTGTATATTAATCCACAATCTGATCTAAGGTTCTATCGCTAACGGTTCAATTTCTACGTCAAAGTGGGTGGGATTAACCGACTAAAAGGGATAAGTGTCCATATCTATTGAACCAAGCAAGATAGATTCGATTTTGTTTTTGCAGATTATAGGTTTTTATGTGTGTATTAATCCACAAGCTGATCCAAGGTTCTATCGCTAACGGTTCAATTTCTACGTCATACTGGGTGGGGTTAACCGGCTAAAAGGGATAAGTGTCCATATCTATTGAACCAAGCAAGATAGAATCGATTTTATTTTTGCAGATGGTAGGTTTTTATGTGCATATTAATCCACAGGCTGATCTAAGGTTCTATCGCTAACGGTTCAATTTCTACGTTATAGTGGTTGGGGTTAACCGACTTAAAGGAATAAGTATCCATATCTATTGAACCAAGCAAGATAGAATCGATTTTGTTTTTGCAGATGATAGGTTTTTATGCGTATATTAATCCACAAGCCGATCCAAGGCTCTATCTCTTCTAAGTCATAGTGGGTGGGGTTAACCGACTAAAAGGGATAAGTATACATATCTATTGAACCAAGCAAGATAGAATCGATTTTGTTTTTGAAGATGATAGGTTTTTATGTGTATATTAATCCACAAGCTAATACAAGGTTCTATCGTTAACGGTTCAATTTCTGCGTCAAAGTGGGTGGGATTAACCGACTAAAAGGGATAAGTGTCCATATCTATTGAACCAAGCAAGATAGATTCGATTTTGTTTTTGCAGATTATAGGTTTTTATGTGTGTATTAATCCACAAGCTGATCCAAGGTTCTATCGTTAACGGTTCAATTTCTACGTCAAAGTGGATGGGGTTAACCGACTAAAAGGGATAAGTGTCCATATCTATTGTGGGTGGGATTAACCAACTAAAATAAGTGTCCATATCTATTGAACCAAGCAAGATAGATTCGATTTTGTTTTTGCAGATGGTAGGTTTTTATGTGTATATTAATCCACAAGCTGATCCAAGGTTCTATCGTTAACGGTTCAATTTCTACGTCAAAGTGGATGGGGTTAACCGTCTAAAAGGGATAAGTGTTCATATCTATTGTGGGTGGAGTTAACCGACTAAAAGGGATAAATGTCCATATCTATTGAACGAAGCAAGATAGAATCGATTTTGTTTTTGCAGATGATAGGTTTTTATGCGTATATTAATCCACAAGCCGATCCAAGGTTCTATCTCTTCTAAGTCATAGTGGGTGGGGTTAACCGACTAAAAGGGATAAGTATACATATCTATTGAACCAAGCAAGATAGAATCGATTTTGTTTTTGAAGATGATAGGTTTTTATTTGTATATTAATCCACAAGCTAATACAAGGTTCTATCGTTAACGGTTCAATTTCTACGTCAAAGTGGGTGGGATTAACCGACTAAAAGGGATAAGTGTCCATATCTATTGAACCAAGCAAGATAGATTCGATTTTGTTTTGCAGATTATAGGTTTTTATGTGTGTATTAATCCACAAGCTGATCCAGGGTTCTATCGCTAACTGTTCAATTTCTACGTCATACTGGGTGAGGTTAACCGACTAAAAGGGATAAGTGTCCATATCTATTGAACCAAGCAAGATAGAATCGATTTTATTTTTGCAGATGGTAGGTTTTTATGTGTATATTAATCCACAGGCTGATCTAAGGTTCTATCGCTAACGGTTCAATTTCTACGTTATAGTGGTTGATGTTAACCGACTAAAAGGAATAAGTATCCATATCTATTGAACTAAGCAAGATAGAATCGATTTTGTTTTTGCAGATGATAGGTTTTTATGTGTATGTTAATCCACAAGCTGATCCAAGGTTCTATCGCTAACGGTTCAATTTCTACGTCATACTGGGTGGGGTTAACCGACTAAAAGGTATAAGTGTCCATATCTATTGAACCAAGCAAGATAGAATCGATTTTGGTTTTGCAGATGATAGGTTTTTATGTGTATATTAATCCACAAGCTGATCCAAGGTTCTAACGTTAACGGTTCAATTTCTACGCCATAGTGGATGGGGTTAACCGACTAAAAGGGATAAGTGTCCATATCTATTGTGGGTGGGATTAACCGACTAAAATAAGTGTCCATATCTATTGAACCAAGCAAGATAGAATCGATTTTGTTTTTGCAGATGTGGTTTTTATGTGTATATTAATCCACAAGCTGACCCAAGGTTCTATCGTTAACGGTTCAATTTCTACGTCAAAGTGGATGGGGTTAACCGACTAAAAGGGATAAGTGTCCATATCTATTGTGGATGGGGTTAACCGACTAAAAGGGATAAGTGTCCATATCTATTGTGGGTGGGGTTAACCGACTAAAAGGGATAAGTGTCCATATCTATTGAACCAAGAAAGATAGAATTGATTTTGTTTTTGGAGATGATAGGTTTTTATGTGTGTATTGATCCACAAGCTGATCTAAGGTTCTATCGTTAACGGTTCAATTTCTACGTCAGAGTGGTTGGGGTTAACCGACTAAAAGGGATAAGTGTCCATATCTATTGAACCAGGCAAGACAGAATCGATTTTATTTTTGCAGATGGTAGGTTTTTATGTGTATATTAATCCAAAAGCTGATCCAAGGTTCTATCGTTAACGATTCAATTTCTACGCCAAAGTGGGTGGGGTTAACCGACTAAAAGGGATAAGTGTCCATATCTATTGAACCAAGCAAGATAGAATCGATTTTGTTTTTGCAGATGATAGGTTTTTATGTGTATATTAATCCACAAGCTAATACAAGGTTCTATCGTTAACGGTTCAATTTCTACGTCAAAGTGGATGGGGTTAACTGACTAAAAGGGATAAGTGTCTATATCTATTGTGGGTGGGGTTAACCGACTAAAAGGGATAAGTGTCCATATCTATTGAACCAAGCAAGATAGAATCGATTTTGTTTTTGCAGATGATAGGTTTTTATGTGTATATTAATTCACAAGCTGATCCAAGGTTATATCGTTAACAATTCAATTTATACGCCAAAGTGAGTGGGGTTAACCGACTAAAAGGGATAAGTGTCAATATCTATTGAACCAAGCAAGATAGAATCGATTTTGTTTTTGCAGATGATAGGTTTTTATGTGTATATTAATCCAAAAGATAATACGAGGTTCTATCGTTAACGGTTCAATTTCTACGTCAAAGTGGAAGGGGTTAACCGACTAAAAGGGATAAGTATACATATCTATTGAACCAAGCAAGATAGAATCGATTTTGTTTTTGAAGATGATAGGTTTTTATGTGTATATTAATCCACAAGCTACTACAAGGTTCTGTCGTTAACGGTTCAATTTCTACGTCAAAGTGGATGTGGTTAACCGACTAAAAGGGATAAGTGTCCATATCTATTGAATCAAGCAAGATAGAATCGATTTTGTTTTTGCAGGTTTTTATGTGTATATTAATCCACAGGCTGATCCAAGGTTCTATCGTTAACGGTTCAATTTCTACGTCAAAGTGGAGGGGGTTAACCGACTAAAAGGGATAAGTGTCCATATCTATTGTGGGTGGGGTTAACCGACTAAAAGGGATAAGTGTCCATATCTATTGAACCAAGCAAGATAGAATTGATTTTGTTTTTGGAGATGATAGGTTTTTATGTGTATATTGATCCACAAGCTGATCTAAGGTTCTATCGTTAACGGTTCAATTTCTACGTTAGAGTGGTTGAGGTTAACCGACTAAAAGGGATAAGTGTCCATATCTATTGAACCAGGCAAGACAGAATCGATTTTATTTTTGCAGATGGTAGGTTTTTATGTGTATATTAATCCACAAGCTGATCCAAGGTTCTATCGTTAACGATTCAATTTCTACGCCAAAGTGGGTTGGGTTAACCGACTAAAAGGGATAAGTGTCCATATCTATTGAACCAGGCAAGATAGAATCGATTTTGTTTTTGCAGATGATAGGTTTTGATGTGTATATTAATCCACAAGCTAATACAAGGTTCTATCGTTAACGGTTCAATTTCTACGTCAAAGTGGATGGAGTTAACTGACTAAAAGGGATAAGTGTCTATATCTATTGTGGGTGGGGTTAACCGACTAAAAGGGATAAGTGTCCATATCTATTGAACCAAGCAAGATAGAATCGATTTTGTTTTTGCAAATAATAGGTTTTTATGTGTATATTAATCCACAAGCTGATCCAAGGTTCTATCGTTACCGATTCAATTTCTACGCCAAAGTGGGTGGGGTTAACCGACTAAAAGGGATAAGTGTCCATATCTATTGAACCAAGCAAGATAGAATCGATTTTGTTTTTGCAGATGATAGGTTTTTATGTGTATATTAATACACAAGCTAATACAAGGTTCTATCGTTAATGGTTCAATTTCTACGTCAAAGTGGATGGGGTTAACTGACTAAAAGGGATAAGCGTCTATATCTATTGTGGGTGGGGTTAACCGACTAAAAGGGATAAGTGTCCATATCTATTGAACCAAGCAAGATAGAATCGATTTTGTTTTTGCAGATGATAGGTTTTTATGTGTATATTAATCCAAAAGATAATACAAGGTTCTATCGTTAACGGTTCAATTTCTACGTCAAAGTGGATGGGGTTAACCGACTAAAAGGGATAAGTATACATATCTATTGAACCAAGCAAGATAGAATCGATTTTGTTTTTGAAGATGATAGGTTTTTATGTGTATATTAATCCACAAGCTGATACAAGGTTCTATCGTTAATGGTTTAGTTTCTACGTCAAAGTGGATGGGGTTAACCGACTAAAAGGGATAAGTGTCCATATCTATTGTGGGTGGGGATAACCGACTAAAAGGGATAAGTGTCCATATCTATTGAACCAAGCAAGATAGAATTGATTTTGTTTTTGGAGATGATAGGTTTTTATGTGTATATTAATCCGCAAGCTAATACAAGGTTCTATCGTTAACGGTTCAATTTCTACGTCAAAGTGGATGGGGTTAACTGACTAAAAGGGATAAGTGTCTATATCTATTGTGGGTGGGGTTAACCGACTAAAAGGGATAAGTGTCCATATCTATTGAACCAAGCAAGGTAGAATCGATTTTGTTTTTGAAGATGATAGGTTTTTATGTGTATATTAATCCACAAGCTACTACAAGGTTCTGTCGTTAACGGTTCAATTTCTACGTCAAAGTGGATGGGGTTAACCGACTAAAAGGGATAAGTGTCCATATCTATTGAATCAAGCAAGATAGAATCGATTTTGTTTTTGCAGATGATAGGTTTTTATGTGTATATTAATCCACAGGCTGATCCAAGGTTCTATCGTTTACGGTTCAATTTCTACGTCAAAGTGGATGGGGTTAACCGACTAAAAGGGATAAGTGTCCATATCTATTGAACCAAGCAAGATAGAATCGATTTTGTTTTTGCAGATGATAGGTTTTTATGTGTATATTAATCCACAAGCTAATACAAGGTTCTATCGTTAACGGTTCAATTTCTACGTCAAAGTGGATGGGGTTAACTGACTAAAAGGGATAAGTTTCTATATCTATTGTGGGTGGGGTTAACCGACTAAAAGGGATAAGTGTCCATATCTATTGAACCAAGCAAGATAGAATCGATTTTGTTTTTGCAAATGATAGGTTTTTATGTGTATATTAATCCACAAGCTGATCCAAGGTTCTATCGTTAACGATTCAATTTCTACGCCAAAGTGGGTGGGGTTAACCGACTCAAAGGGATAAGTGTCCATATCTATTGAACCAAGCAAGATAGAATCGATTTTGTTTTTGCAGATGATAGGTTTTTATGTGTATATTAATCCACAAGCTAATACAAGGTTCTATCGTTAACGGTTCAATTTCTACGTCAAAGTGGATGGGGTTAACTGACTAAAAGGGATAAGTGTCTATATCTATTGTGGGTGGGGTTAACCGACTAAAAGGGATAAGTGTCCATATCTATTGAACCAAGCAAGATAGAATCGATTTTGTTTTTGCAAATGATAGGTTTTTATGTGTATATTAATCCACAAGCTGATACAAGGTTCTATCGTTAATGGTTTAGTTTCTACGTCAAAGTGGATGGGGTTAACCGACTAAAAGGGATAAGTGTCCATATCTATTGTGGGTGGGGATAACCGACTAAAAGGGATAAGTGTCCATATCTATTGAACCAAGCAAGATAGAATTGATTTTGTTTTTGGAGATGATAGGTTTTTATGTGTATATTAATCCGCAAGCTAATACAAGGTTCTATCGTTAACGGTTCAATTTCTACGTCAAAGTGGATGGGGTTAACTGACTAAAAGGGATAAGTGTCTATATCTATTGTGGGTGGGGTTAACCGACTAAAAGGGATAAGTGTCCATATCTATTGAACCAAGCAAGATAGAATCGATTTTGTTTTTGCAAATGATAGGTTTTTATGTGTATATTAATCCACAAGCTGATCCAAGGTTCTATCGTTACCGATTCAATTTCTACGCCAAAGTGGGTGGGGTTAACCGACTAAAAGGGATAAGTGTCCATATCTATTGAACCAAGCAAGATAGAATCGATTTTGTTTTTGCAGATGATAGGTTTTTATGTGTATATTAATCCACAAGCTAATACAAGGTTCTATCGTTAATGGTTCAATTTCTACGTCAAAGTGGATGGGGTTAACTGACTAAAAGGGATAAGCGTCTATATCTATTGTGGGTGGGGTTAACCGACTAAAAGGGATAAGTGTCCATATCTATTGAACCAAGCAAGATAGAATCGATTTTGTTTTTGCAGATGATAGGTTTTTATGTGTATATTAATCCACAAGCTGATCCAAGGTTCTATCGTTAACAATTCAATTTATACGCCAAAGTGAGTGGGGTTAACCGACTAAAAGGGATAAGTGTCCATATCTATTGAACCAAGCAAGATAGAATTGATTTTGTTTTTGCAGATGATAGGTTTTTATGTGTATATTAATCCAAAAGATAATACAAGGTTCTATCGTTAACGGTTCAATTTCTACGTCAAAGTGGATGGGGTTAACCGACTAAAAGGGATAAGTATACATATCTATTGAACCAAGCAAGATAGAATCGATTTTGTTTTTGAAGATGATAGGTTTTTATGTGTATATTAATCCACAAGCTGATACAAGGTTCTATCGTTAATGGTTTAGTTTCTACGTCAAAGTGGATGGGGTTAACCGACTAAAAGGGATAAGTGTCCATATCTATTGTGGGTGGGGATAACCGACTAAAAGGGATAAGTGTCCATATCTATTGAACCAAGCAAGATAGAATTGATTTTGTTTTTGGAGATGATAGGTTTTTATGTGTATATTAATCCGCAAGCTAATACAAGGTTCTATCGTTAACGGTTCAATTTCTACGTCAAAGTGGATGGGGTTAACTGACTAAAAGGGATAAGTGTCTATATCTATTGTGGGTGGGGTTAACCGACTAAAAGGGATAAGTGTCCATATCTATTGAACCAAGCAAGGTAGAATCGATTTTGTTTTTGAAGATGATAGGTTTTTATGTGTATATTAATCCACAAGCTACTACAAGGTTCTGTCGTTAACGGTTCAATTTCTACGTCAAAGTGGATGGGGTTAACCGACTAAAAGGGATAAGTGTCCATATCTATTGAATCAAGCAAGATAGAATCGATTTTGTTTTTGCAGATGATAGGTTTTTATGTGTATATTAATCCACAGGCTGATCCAAGGTTCTATCGTTAACGGTTCAATTTCTACGTCAAAGTGGATGGGGTTAACCGACTAAAAGGGATAAGTGTCCATATCTATTGAACCAAGCAAGATAGAATCGATTTTGTTTTTGCAGATGATAGGTTTTTATGTGTATATTAATCCACAAGCTAACACAAGGTTCTATCGTTAACGGTTCAATTTCTACGTCAAAGTGGATGGGGTTAACTGACTAAAAGGGATAAGTGTCTATATCTATTGTGGGTGGGGTTAACCGACTAAAAGGGATAAGTGTCCATATCTATTGAACCAAGCAAGGTAGAATCGATTTTGTTTTTGAAGATGATAGGTTTTTATGTGTATATTAATCCACAAGCTACTACAAGGTTCTATCGTTAACGATTCAATTTCTACGCCAAAGTGGGTGGGGTTAACCGACTAAAAGGGATAAGTGTCCATATCTATTGAACCAAGCAAGATAGAATCGATTTTGTTTTTGCAGATGATAGGTTTTTATGTGTATATTAATCCACAAGCTAATACAAGGTTCTATCGTTAACGGTTCAATTTCTACGTCAAAGTGGATGGGGTTAACTGACTAAAAGGGATAAGTGTCTATATCTATTGTGGGTGGGGTTAACCGACTAAAAGGGATAAGTGTCCATATCTATTGAACCAAGCAAGATAGAATCGATTTTGTTTTTGCAAATGATAGGTTTTTATGTGTATATTAATCCACAAGCTGATCCAAGGTTCTATCGTTACCGATTCAATTTCTACGCCAAAGTGGGTGGGGTTAACCGACTAAAAGGGATAAGTGTCCATATCTATTGAACCAAGCAAGATAGAATCGATTTTGTTTTTGCAGATGATAGGTTTTTATGTGTATATTAATCCACAAGCTAATACAAGGTTCTATCGTTAACGGTTCAAATTCTACGTCAAAGTGGATGGGGTTAACTGACTAAAAGGGATAAGCGTCTATATCTATTGTGGGTGGGGTTAACCGACTAAAAGGGATAAGTGTCCATATCTATTGAACCAAGCAAGATAGAATCGATTTTGTTTTTGCAGATGATAGGTTTTTATGTGTATATTAATCCACAAACTGATCCAAGGTTCTATCGTTAACAATTCAATTTATACGCCAAAGTGAGTGGGGTTAACCGACTAAAAGGGATAAGTGTCCATATCTATTGAACCAAGCAAGATAGAATCGAATTTGTTTTTGCAGATGATAGGTTTTTATGTGTATATTAATCCAAAAGATAATACAAGGTTCTATCGTTAACGGTTCAATTTCTACGTCAAAGTGGATGGGGTTAACCGACTAAAAGGGATAAGTATACATATCTATTGAACCAAGCAAGATAGAATCGATTTTGTTTTTGAAGATGATAGGTTTTTATGTGTATATTAATCCACAAGCTGATACAAGGTTCTATCGTTAACGGTTTAGTTTCTACGTCAAAGTGGATGGGGTTAACCGACTAAAAGGGATAAGTGTCCATATCTATTGTGGGTGGGGATAACCGACTAAAAGGGATAAGTGTCCATATCTATTGAACCAAGCAAGATAGAGTTGATTTTGTTTTTGGAGATGATAAGGTTTTATGTGTATATTAATCCGCAAGCTAATACAAGGTTCTATCGTTAACGGTTCAATTTCTACGTCAAAGTGGATGGGGTTAACTGACTAAAAGGGATAAGTGTCTATATCTATTGTGGGTGGGGTTAACCGACTAAAAGGGATAAGTGTCCATATCTATTGAACCAAGCAAGGTAGAATCGATTTTGTTTTTGAAGATGATAGGTTTTTATGTGTGTATTAATCCACAAGCTACTACAAGGTTCTGTCGTTAACGGTTCAATTTCTACGTCAAAGTGGATGGGGTTAACCGACTAAAAGGGATAAGTGTCCATATCTATTGAATCAAGCAAGATAGAATCGATTTTGTTTTTGCAGATGATAGGTTTTTATGTGTATATTAATCCACAGGCTGATCCAAGGTTCTATCGTTAACGGTTCAATTTCTACGTCAAAGTGGATGGGGTTAACCGACTAAAAGGGATAAGTGTCCATATCTATTGAACCAAGCAAGATAGAATCGATTTTGTTTTTGCAGATGATAGGTTTTTATGTGTATATTAATCCACAAGCTAATACAAGGTTCTATCGTTAACGGTTCAATTTCTACGTCAAAGTGGATGGGGTTAACTGACTAAAAGGGATAAGTGTCTATATCTATTGTGGGTGGGGTTAACCGACTAAAAGGGATAAGTGTCCATATCTATTGAACCAAGCAAGATAGAATCGATTTTGTTTTTGCAAATGATAGGTTTTTATGTGTATATTAATCCACAAGCTGATCCAAGGTTCTATCGTTAACGATTCAATTTCTACGCCAAAGTGGGTGGGGTTAACCGACTAAAAGGGATAAGTGTCCATATCTATTGAACCAAGCAAGATAGAATCGATTTTGTTTTTGCAGATGATAGGTTTTTATGTGTATATTAATCCACAAGCTAATACAAGGTTCTATCGTTAACGGTTCAATTTCTACGTCAAAGTGGATGGGGTTAACTGACTAAAAGGGATAAGTGTCTATATCTATTGTGGGTGGGGTTAACCGACTAAAAGGGATAAGTGTCCATATCTATTGAACCAAGCAAGATAGAATCGATTTTGTTTTTGCAAATGATAGGTTTTTATGTGTATATTAATCCAGAAGCTGATCCAAGGTTCTATCGTTAACGATTCAATTTCTACGCCAAAGTGGGTGGGGTTAACCGACTAAAAGGGATAAGTGTCCATATCTATTGAACCAAGCAAGATAGAATCGATTTTGTTTTTGCAGATGATAGGTTTTTATGTGTACATTAATCCACAAGCTAATACAAGGTTCTATCGTTAACGGTTCAATTTCTACGTCAAAGTGGATGGGGTTAACTGACTAAAAGGGATAAGCGTCTATATCTATTGTGGGTGGGGTTAACCGACTAAAAGGGATAAGTGTCCATATCTATTGAACCAAGCAAGATAGAATCGATTTTGTTTTTGCAGATGATAGGTTTTTATGTGTATATTAATCCACAAGCTGATCCAAGGTTATATCTTTAACAATTCAATTTATACGCCAAAGTGAGTGGGGTTAACCGACTAAAAGGGATAAGTGTCCATATCTATTGAACCAAGCAAGATAGAATCGATTTTGTTTTTGCAGGTGATAGGTTTTTATGTGTATATTAATCCACAGGCTGATCCAAGGTTCTATCGTTAACGGTTCAATTTCTACGTCAAAGTGGAGGGGGTTAACCGACTAAAAGGGATAAGTATACATATCTATTGAACCAAGCAAGATAGAATCGATTTTGTTTTTGAAGATGATAGGTTTTTATGTGTATATTAATCCACAAGCTACTACAAGGTTCTGTCGTTAACGGTTCAATTTCTACGTCAAAGTGGATGTGGTTAACCGACTAAAAGGGATAAGTGTCCATATCTATTGAATCAAGCAAGATAGAATCGATTTTGTTTTTGCAGGTGATAGGTTTTTATGTGTATATTAATCCACAGGCTGATCCAAGGTTCTATCGTTAACGGTTCAATTTCTACGTCAAAGTGGAGGGGGTTAACCGACTAAAAGGGATAAGTGTCCATATCTATTGTGGGTAGGGTTAACCGACTAAAAGGGATAAGTGTCCATATCTATTGAACCAAGCAAGATAGAATTGATTTTGTTTTTGGAGATGATAGGTTTTTATGTGTATATTGATCCACAAGCTAATACAAGGTTCTATCGTTAACGGTTCAATTTCTACGTCAAAGTGGATGGGGTTAACTGACTAAAAGGGATAAGTGTCCATATCTATTGTGGGTGGGGTTAACCGACTAAAAGGGTTAAGTGTCCATATCTATTGAACCAAGCAAGATAGAATCGATTTTGTTTTTGCAAATGATAGGTTTTTATGTGTATATTAATCCAGAAGCTGATCCAAGGTTCTATCGTTAACGATTCAATTTCTACGCCAAAGTGGGTGGGGTTAACCGACTAAAAGGGATAAGTGTCCATATCTATTGAACCAAGCAAGATAGAATCGATTTTGTTTTTGCAGATGATAGGTTTTTATGTGTATATTAATTCACAAGCTAATACAAGGTTCTATCGTTAACGGTTCAATTTCTACGTCAAAGTGGATGGGGTTAACTGACTAAAAGGGATAAGTGTCCATATCTATTGTGGGTGGGGTTAACCGACTAAAAGGGATAAGTGTCCATATCTATTGAACCAAGCAAGATAGAATTGATTTTGTTTTTGGAGATGATAGGTTTTTATGTGTATATTGATCCACAAGCTGACCTAAGGTTCTATCTTTAACGGTTCAATTTCTACGTTAGAGTGGTTGGGGTTAACCGACTAAAAGGGATAAGTGTCCATATCTATTGAACCAGGCAAGACAGAATCGATTTTATTTTTGCAGATGGTAGGTTTTTATGTGTATATTAATCCACAAGCTGATCCAAGGTTCTATCGTTAACGATTCAATTTCTACGCCAAAGTGGGTTGGGTTAACCGACTAAAAGGGATAAGTGTCCATATCTATTGAACCAAGCAAGATAGAATCGATTTTGTTTTTGCAGATGATAGGTTTTTATGTGTATATTAATCCACAAGCTAATACAAGGTTCTATCGTTAACGGTTCAATTTCTACGTCAAAGTGGATGGGGTTAACTGACTAAAAGGGATAAGTGTCTATATCTATTGTGGGTGGGGTTAACCGACTAAAAGGGATAAGTGTCCATATCTATTGAACCAAGCAAGATAGAATCGATTTTGTTTTTGCAAATGATAGGTTTTTATGTGTATATTAATCCACAAGCTGATCCAAGGTTCTATCGTTAACGATTCAATTTCTACGCCAAAGTGGATGGGGTTAACCGACTAAAAGGGATAAGTGTCCATATCTATTGAACCAAGCAAGATAGAATCGATTTTGTTTTTGCAGATGATAGGTTTTTATGTGTATATTAATCCACAAGCTAATACAAGGTTCTATCGTTAACGGTTCAATTTCTACGTCAAAGTGGATGGGGTTAACTGACTAAAAGGGATAAGCGTCTATATCTATTGTGGGTGGGGTTAACCGACTAAAAGGGATAAGTGTCCATAACTATTGAACCAAGCAAGATAGAATCGATTTTGTTTTTGCAGATGATAGGTTTTTATGTGTATATTAATCCACAAGCTGATCCAAGGTTCTATCGTTAACAATTCAATTTATACGCCAAAGTGAGTGGGGTTAACCGACTAAAAGGGATAAGTGTCCATATCTATTGAACCAAGCAAGATAGAATCGATTTTGTTTTTGCAGATGATAGGTTTTTATGTGTATATTAATTCACAAGCTGATCCAAGGTTCTATCGTTAACAATTCAATTTCTACGCCAATGTGAGTGGGGTTAACCGACTAAAAGGGATAAGTGTCCATATCTATTGAACCAAGCAAGATAGAATCGATTTTGTTTTTGCAGATGATAGGTTTTTATGTGTATATTAATCCAAAAGCTAATACAAGGTTCTATCGTTAACGGTTCAATTTCTACGTCAAAGTGGATGGGGTTAACCGACTAAAAGGGATAAGTATACATATCTATTGAACCAAGCAAGATAGAATCGATTTTGTTTTTGAAGATGATAGGTTTTTATGTGTATATTAATCCACAACCTGATACAAGGTTCTATCGTTAACGGTTTAATTTCTACGTCAAAGTGGATGGGGTTTTTATGTTTTTATGTGTATATTAATTCAAAAGCTGATACAAGGTTCTATCGTTAACGGTTCAATTTCTACGTCAAAGTGGATGGGGTTAACCGACTAAAAGGGATAAGTGTCCATATCTATTGAACCAAGCAAGATAGAATCGATTTTGTTTTTGGAGATGATAGGTTTTTATGTGTATATTGATCCACAAGCTGATCTTAGGTTCTATCGTTAACGGTTCAATTTCTACGTTATAGTGGTTGGTGTTAACCGACTAAAAGGGATAAGTGTCCATATCTATTGAACCAGGCAAGACAGAATCGATTTTATTTTTGCAGATGGTAGGTTTTTATGTGTATATTAATCCACAAGCTGATCCAAGATTCTATCGCTAACGGTTCAATTTCTACGTCATACTGGGTTGGGTTAACTGACTAAAAGAGATAAGTGTCCATATGTATTGAACCAAGCAAGGTAGAATCGAATTTATTTTTGCAGATGGTAGGTTTTTATGTGTATATTAATCCACAGGCTGATCCAAGGTTCTATCGCTAACGGTTCGATTTCTACGTCATACTGGGTGGGGTTAACCGACTAAAAGGGATAAGTGTCCATATCTATTGAACCAAGCAAGACAGAATCGATTTTATTTTTGCAGATGGTAGGTTTTTATATGTACATTAATCGACAAGCTGATCCAAGGTTCTATCGTTAACGGTTCAATTTCTACGTCAAAGTGGGTGGGGTTAACCGACTAAAAGGGATAAGTATCCATATCTATTGAACCAAGCAAGATAGAATCGATTTTGTTTATGCAGATGATAGGTTTTTATGTGTACATCAATCCACAAGCTGATCTAAGGTTCTATCGCTAACGTTTCAATTTCTACGTCATACTGGGTGGGGTTAAACGACTAAAAGGGATAAGTGTCCATATCTATTGAACCAAGCAAGATAGAATCGATTTTATTTTTGCAGATGGTAGGTTTTATGTGTATATTAATCCACAAGCTGACATAAGATTCTATCGTTAACGGTTCAATTTCTACTTTATAGTGGGTGGGGTTAACCGACTAAAAAGGATAAGTATACATATCTATTGAACCAAGCAAAATAGAATCGATTTTATTTTTGCAGAGTGTAGGTTTTTATGTGTATATTAATCCACAAGCTGACCCAAGGTTCTATCGTTAACGGTTCAATTTCTACGTCAAAGTGGGTGGGGTTAACGGACTAAAAGGGATAAGTGTCCATATCTATTGAACCAGGCAAGACAGAATCGATTTTATTTCTGCAGATGGTAGGTTTTTATGTGTATATTAATCCGCAAGCTCATCTAAGATTCTATCGTTAACGGTTCAATTTCTACGTTATAGTGGGTGGGGTTAACCGACTAAAAGGGATAAGTATCCATATCTATTGAACCAAGCAAGATAGTATCGATTTTGTTTTTGCAGATGATAGGTTTTTATGTGTACATTAATCCACAATCTGATCCAAGGTTCAATCGTTAACGGTTCAATTTCTCCGTCATACTGGGTGGGGTTAACAGACTAAAAGGGATAAGTGTCCATATCTATTGAACCAAGCAAGATAGAATCGATTTTATTTTTGCAGATGGTAGGTTTTTATGTCTGTATTAATCCACAAGCTGAGCCAAGGTTCTATCGTTAACGGTTCAATTTCTACGTCAAAGTGGGTGGGGTTAACCGACTAAAAGGGATAAGTGTCCATATCTATTGAACCAAGCAAGATAGAATAGATTTTATTTTTGCAGATGGTAGTCTTTTATGTGTATATTAATCCACAAGCTGACCTAAGTTTCTATCGTTAACGGTTCAATTTCTACGTTATAGTGGGTGGGGTTAACCGACTAAAAGGGATAAGTATACATATCTATTGAAACAAGCAAGATAGAATCGAATTTATTTTTGCAGATGGTAGGTTTTTATGTGTATATTAATTCACAGGCTGATCCAAGGTTATATCGCTAACGGTTCGATTTCTACGTCATACTGGGTGGGGTTAACCGACTAAAAGGGATAAGTGTCCATATCTATTGAACCAAGCAAGATAGAATCGATTTTGTTTTTGCAGATGATAGGTTTTTATGTGTACATTAATTCAAAAGCTGATACAAGGTTCTATCGTTAACGGTTCAATTTCTACGTCAAAGTGGATGGGGTTAACTGACTAAAAGGGATAAGTGTCCATATCTATTGTGGGTGGGGTTAACCGACTAAAAGGGTTAAGTGTCCATATCTATTGAACCAAGCAAGATAGAATCGATTTTGTTTTTGCAAATGATAGGTTTTTATGTGTATATTAATCCAGAAGCTGATCCAAGGTTCTATCGTTAACGATTCAATTTCTACGCCAAAGTGGGTGGGGTTAACCGACTAAAAGGGATAAGTGTCCATATCTATTGAACCAAGCAAGATAGAATCGATTTTGTTTTTGCAGATGATAGGTTTTTATGTGTATATTAATTCACAAGCTAATACAAGGTTCTATCGTTAACGGTTCAATTTCTACGTCAAAGTGGATGGGGTTAACTGACTAAAAGGGATAAGTGTCCATATCTATTGTGGGTGGGGTTAACCGACTAAAAGGGATAAGTGTCCATATCTATTGAACCAAGCAAGATAGAATTGATTTTGTTTTTGGAGATGATAGGTTTTTATGTGTATATTGATCCACAAGCTGACCTAAGGTTCTATCTTTAACGGTTCAATTTCTACGTTAGAGTGGTTGGGGTTAACCGACTAAAAGGGATAAGTGTCCATATCTATTGAACCAGGCAAGACAGAATCGATTTTATTTTTGCAGATGGTAGGTTTTTATGTGTATATTAATCCACAAGCTGATCCAAGGTTCTATCGTTAACGATTCAATTTCTACGCCAAAGTGGGTTGGGTTAACCGACTAAAAGGGATAAGTGTCCATATCTATTGAACCAAGCAAGATAGAATCGATTTTGTTTTTGCAGATGATAGGTTTTTATGTGTATATTAATCCACAAGCTAATACAAGGTTCTATCGTTAACGGTTCAATTTCTACGTCAAAGTGGATGGGGTTAACTGACTAAAAGGGATAAGTGTCTATATCTATTGTGGGTGGGGTTAACCGACTAAAAGGGATAAGTGTCCATATCTATTGAACCAAGCAAGATAGAATCGATTTTGTTTTTGCAAATGATAGGTTTTTATGTGTATATTAATCCACAAGCTGATCCAAGGTTCTATCGTTAACGATTCAATTTCTACGCCAAAGTGGATGGGGTTAACCGACTAAAAGGGATAAGTGTCCATATCTATTGAACCAAGCAAGATAGAATCGATTTTGTTTTTGCAGATGATAGGTTTTTATGTGTATATTAATCCACAAGCTAATACAAGGTTCTATCGTTAACGGTTCAATTTCTACGTCAAAGTGGATGGGGTTAACTGACTAAAAGGGATAAGCGTCTATATCTATTGTGGGTGGGGTTAACCGACTAAAAGGGATAAGTGTCCATAACTATTGAACCAAGCAAGATAGAATCGATTTTGTTTTTGCAGATGATAGGTTTTTATGTGTATATTAATCCACAAGCTGATCCAAGGTTCTATCGTTAACAATTCAATTTATACGCCAAAGTGAGTGGGGTTAACCGACTAAAAGGGATAAGTGTCCATATCTATTGAACCAAGCAAGATAGAATCGATTTTGTTTTTGCAGATGATAGGTTTTTATGTGTATATTAATTCACAAGCTGATCCAAGGTTCTATCGTTAACAATTCAATTTCTACGCCAATGTGAGTGGGGTTAACCGACTAAAAGGGATAAGTGTCCATATCTATTGAACCAAGCAAGATAGAATCGATTTTGTTTTTGCAGATGATAGGTTTTTATGTGTATATTAATCCAAAAGCTAATACAAGGTTCTATCGTTAACGGTTCAATTTCTACGTCAAAGTGGATGGGGTTAACCGACTAAAAGGGATAAGTATACATATCTATTGAACCAAGCAAGATAGAATCGATTTTGTTTTTGAAGATGATAGGTTTTTATGTGTATATTAATCCACAACCTGATACAAGGTTCTATCGTTAACGGTTTAATTTCTACGTCAAAGTGGATGGGGTTTTTATGTTTTTATGTGTATATTAATTCAAAAGCTGATACAAGGTTCTATCGTTAACGGTTCAATTTCTACGTCAAAGTGGATGGGGTTAACCGACTAAAAGGGATAAGTGTCCATATCTATTGAACCAAGCAAGATAGAATCGATTTTGTTTTTGGAGATGATAGGTTTTTATGTGTATATTGATCCACAAGCTGATCTTAGGTTCTATCGTTAACGGTTCAATTTCTACGTTATAGTGGTTGGTGTTAACCGACTAAAAGGGATAAGTGTCCATATCTATTGAACCAGGCAAGACAGAATCGATTTTATTTTTGCAGATGGTAGGTTTTTATGTGTATATTAATCCACAAGCTGATCCAAGATTCTATCGCTAACGGTTCAATTTCTACGTCATACTGGGTTGGGTTAACTGACTAAAAGAGATAAGTGTCCATATGTATTGAACCAAGCAAGGTAGAATCGAATTTATTTTTGCAGATGGTAGGTTTTTATGTGTATATTAATCCACAGGCTGATCCAAGGTTCTATCGCTAACGGTTCGATTTCTACGTCATACTGGGTGGGGTTAACCGACTAAAAGGGATAAGTGTCCATATCTATTGAACCAAGCAAGACAGAATCGATTTTATTTTTGCAGATGGTAGGTTTTTATATGTACATTAATCGACAAGCTGATCCAAGGTTCTATCGTTAACGGTTCAATTTCTACGTCAAAGTGGGTGGGGTTAACCGACTAAAAGGGATAAGTATCCATATCTATTGAACCAAGCAAGATAGAATCGATTTTGTTTATGCAGATGATAGGTTTTTATGTGTACATCAATCCACAAGCTGATCTAAGGTTCTATCGCTAACGTTTCAATTTCTACGTCATACTGGGTGGGGGTTAAACGACTAAAAGGGATAAGTGTCCATATCTATTGAACCAAGTAAGATAGAATCGATTTTATTTTTGCAGATGGTAGGTTTTATGTGTATATTAATCCACAAGCTGACATAAGATTCTATCGTTAACGGTTCAATTTCTACTTTATAGTGGGTGGGGTTAACCGACTAAAAAGGATAAGTATACATATCTATTGAACCAAGCAAAATAGAATCGATTTTATTTTTGCAGAGTGTAGGTTTTTATGTGTATATTAATCCACAAGCTGACCCAAGGTTCTATCGTTAACGGTTCAATTTCTACGTCAAAGTGGGTGGGGTTAACGGACTAAAAGGGATAAGTGTCCATATCTATTGAACCAGGCAAGACAGAATCGATTTTATTTCTGCAGATGGTAGGTTTTTATGTGTATATTAATCCGCAAGCTCATCTAAGATTCTATCGTTAACGGTTCAATTTCTACGTTATAGTGGGTGGGGTTAACCGACTAAAAGGGATAAGTATCCATATCTATTGAACCAAGCAAGATAGTATCGATTTTGTTTTTGCAGATGATAGGTTTTTATGTGTACATTAATCCACAATCTGATCCAAGGTTCAATCGTTAACGGTTCAATTTCTCCGTCATACTGGGTGGGGTTAACAGACTAAAAGGGATAAGTGTCCATATCTATTGAACCAAGCAAGATAGAATCGATTTTATTTTTGCAGATGGTAGGTTTTTATGTCTGTATTAATCCACAAGCTGAGCCAAGGTTCTATCGTTAACGGTTCAATTTCTACGTCAAAGTGGGTGGGGTTAACCGACTAAAAGGGATAAGTGTCCATATCTATTGAACCAAGCAAGATAGAATAGATTTTATTTTTGCAGATGGTAGTCTTTTATGTGTATATTAATCCACAAGCTGACCTAAGTTTCTATCGTTAACGGTTCAATTTCTACGTTATAGTGGGTGGGGTTAACCGACTAAAAGGGATAAGTATACATATCTATTGAAACAAGCAAGATAGAATCGAATTTATTTTTGCAGATGGTAGGTTTTTATGTGTATATTAATTCACAGGCTGATCCAAGGTTATATCGCTAACGGTTCGATTTCTACGTCATACTGGGTGGGGTTAACCGACTAAAAGGGATAAGTGTCCATATCTATTGAACCAAGCAAGATAGAATCGATTTTGTTTTTGCAGATGATAGGTTTTTATGTGTACATTAATTCAAAAGCTGATACAAGGTTCTATCGTTAACGGTTCAATTTCTACGTCAAAGTGGATGGGGTTATCCGACTAAAAGGGATAAGTGTCCATATCTATTGTGGGTGGGGTTAACCGACTAGAAGGGATAAGCTTCCATATCTATTGAACCAAGCAAGACAGAATCGATTTTATTTTTGCAGATGATAGGTTTTTATGTGTATATTAATTCATAAGCTGATACAAGGTTCTATCGTTAACGGCTCAATTTCTACGTCAAAGTGGATGGGATTAACCGACTAAAAGGGATAAGCGCCCATATCTATTGTGGGTGGGGCTAACCGACTAAAAGGGATAAGTGTCCATATCTATTGAACCAAGCAAGATAGAATCGAATTTATTTTTGCAGATGGTAGGTCTTTATGTGTATATTAATTCACAAGCTGATCCAAGGTTCTATCGCTAACGGTTCAATTTCTACGTCAAAGTGGGTAGGGTTAACCGACTAAAAGGGATAAGTGTCCATATCTATTGAACCAAGCAAGATAGAATCGATTTTGTTTTTGCAGATGATAGGTTTTTATGTGTATATTAATTCAAAAGCTGATACAAGGTTCTATCGTTAACGGTTCAATTTCTACGCCAAAGTGGATGGGGTTATCCGACTAAAAGGGATAAGTGTCCATATCTATTGTGGGTGGGATTAACCGACTAAAAGGGATAAGTGTCCATATCTATTGAACCAAGCAAGACAGAATCGATTTTGTTTTTGCAGATGATAGGTTTTTATGTGTATATTAATCCACAGGCTGATCCATGGTTCTATCGTTAACGGTTAAATTTCTACGTCAAAGTGGGTAGGGTTAACCGACTAAAAGGGATAAGTGTCCATATCTATTGAACCAAGCAAGATAGAATCGATTTTGTTTTTGCAGATGATAGTTTTTTATGTGTATATTAATTCAGAAGCTGATACAAGGTTCTATCGTTAACGGTCCAATTTCTACGTCAAAGTGGATGGGGTTATCAGACTAAAAGGGATAAGTGTCCATATCTATTGTGGGTGGGGTTAACCGACTAAAAGGGATAAGTGTCCATATCTATTGAAAGAAGCAAGACAGAATCGATTTTATTTTTGCACATGATAGGTTTTTATGTGTATATTAATTCAAAAGCTGATACACGGTTCTATCGTTAACGGTTCAATTTCTAAGTCAAAGTGGATGGGATTAACCGACTAAAAGGGATAAGTGCCCATATCTATTATGGGTGGGGCTAACCGACTAAAAGGGATAAGTGTCCATATCTATTGAACCAAGGAAGATAGAATCGAATTTATTTTTGAAGATGGTAGGTTTTTATGTGTATACTAATTCACAAGCTGATCCAAGGTTCTATCGCTAACGGTTCAATTTCTACGTCATACTGGGTCGGGTTAACCGACTAAAAGGGATAAGTGTCCATATCTATTGAACCAAGCAAGATAGTTTCGATTTTGTTTTTGCAGATGATAGGTTTTTATATGTATATTTATTCAAAAGCTGATACAAGGTTCTATCGTTCACGGTTCAATTTCTACGTCAAAGTGGATGGGGTTAACCGACTAAAAGGGATAAGTGTCCATATCTATTGTGGGTGGGGTTAACCGACTAAAAGGGATAAGTGTCCACATCTATTGAACCAAGCAAGATAGAATCGATTTTGTTTTTGGAGATGATAGGTTTTTATGTGTATATTAATCCACAGGCTGATCCATGGTTCTATCGTTAACGGTTCAATTTCTACGTCAAAGTGGGTAGGGTTAACCGACTAAAAGGGATAAGTGTCCATATCTATTGAACCAAGCAAGATAGAATCGATTTTGTTTTTGCAGATGATAGGTTTTTATGTGTAAATTAATTCAAAAGCTGATACAAGGTTCTATCGTTAACGGTCCAATTTCTACGTCAAAGTGGATGGGGTTATCCGACTAAAAGGGATAAGTGTCCATATCTATTGTGGGTGGGGTTAACCGACTAAAAGGCATAAGTGTCCATATCTATTGAACCAAGCAAGACAGAATCGATTTTATTTTTGCAGATGATAGGTTTTATGTGTATATTAATTCAGAAGCTAATACAAGGTTCTATCGTTAACGGTTCAATTTCTAAGTCAAAGTGGATGGGATTAACCGACTAAAAGGGATAAGTGCCCATATCTATTATGGGTGGGGCTAACCGACTAAAAGGGATAAGTGTCCATATCTATTGAACCAAGCAAGTTAGAATCGAATTTATTTTTGCAGATGGTAGGTTTTTATGTGTATATTAATTCACAAGCTGATCCAAGGTTCTATCGCTAACGGTTCAATTTCTACGTCATACTGGGTCGGGTTAACCGACTAAAAGAGATAAGTGTCCATATCTATTGAACTAAGCAAGATAGAATCGATTTTGTTTTTGCAGATGATAGGTTTTTATGTGTATATTAATTCAAAAGCTGACACAAGGTTCTATCGTTAACGGTTCAATTTCTACGTCAAAGTGGATGGGGTTAACCGACTAAAAGGGATAAGTGTCAATATCTATTGTGGGTGGGGTTAACCGACTAAAAGGGATAAGTGTCCATATCTATTGAACCAAGCAAGATAGAATCGATTTTGTTTTTGGAGATGATAGGTTTTTATGTGTATATTGATCCACAAGCCGATCTAAGGTTCTATCGTTAACGGTTCAATTTCTACGTTATAGTGGTTGGGGTTAACCGACTAAAAGGGATAAGTGTCCATATCTATTGAACCAGGCAAGACAGAATCGATTTTATTTTTGCATATGGTAGGTTTTTATGTGTATATTAATCCACAAGCTGATCCCAGATTCTATCGCTAACGGTTCAATTTCTACGTCATACTGGGTGGGGTTAACTGACTAAAAGAGATAAGTGTCCATATCTATTGAACCAAGCAAGGTAGAATCGAATTTATTTTTGCAGATGGTAGATTTTTATGTGTATATTAATCCACAGGCTTATCCAAGGTTCTATCGCTAACGGTTCGATTTCTACGTCATACTGGGTGGGGTTAACCGACTAAAAGGGATAAGTGTCCATATCTATTGAACCAAGCAAGATAGAATCGATTTTATTTTTGCAGATGGTAGGTTTTTATGTGTATATTAATCCACAAGCTGATCCCAGATTCTATCGCTAACGGTTCAATTTCTACGTCATACTGGGTGGGGTTAACTGACTAAAAGAGATAAGTGTCCATATCTATTGAACCAAGCAAGGTAGAATCGAATTTATTTTTGCAGATGGTAGGTTTTTATGTGTATATTAATCCACAGGCTTATCCAAGGTTCTATCGCTAACGGTTCGATTTCTACGTCATACTGGGTGGGGTTTACCGACTAAAAGGGATAAGTGTCCATATCTATTGTGGGTGGGGTTAACCGACTAAAAGGGATAAGTGTCCATATCTATTGAACCAAGCAAGATAGAATCGATTTTGTTTTTGGAGATGATAGGTTTTTATGTGTATATTGATCCACAAGCCGATCTAAGGTTCTATCGTTAACGGTTCAATTTCTACGTTATAATGGGTTGGGTTAACCGACTAAAAGGGATAAGTATCTATATCTATTGAACCAAGCAAGATAGAATCGATTTTATTTTTGCAGATGATAGGTTTTTATGTGTATATTAATTCAAAAGCTGATACAAGGTTCTATCGTTAACGGTTCAATTTCTACGTCAAAGTGGATGGGGTTAACCGACTAAAAGGGATAAGTGTCCATATCTATTGTGGGTGGGGTTAACCGACTAAAAGGGATAAGTGTTCATATCTATTGAACCAAGCAAGATAGAATCGATTTTGTTTTTGGAGATGATAGGTTTTTATGTGTATATTGATCCACAAGCCGATCTAAGGTTCTATCGTTAACGGTTCAATTTCTACGTTATAGTGGTTGGGGTTAACCGACTAAAAGGGATAAGTGTCCATATCTATTGAACCAGGCAAGACAGAATCGATTTTATTTTTGCAGATGGTAGGTTTTTATGTGTATATTAATCCACAAGCTGATCCCAGATTCTATCGCTAACGGTTCAATTTCTACGTCATACTGGGTGGGGTTAACTGACTAAAAGAGATAAGTGTCCATATCTATTGAACCAAGCAAGGTAGAATCGAATTTATTTTTGCAGATGGTAGGTTTTTATGTGTATATTAATCCACAGGCTGATCCAAGGTTCTATCGCTAACGGTTCGATTTCTACGTCATACTGGGTGGGGTTAACCGACTAAAAGGGATAAGTGTCCATATCTATTGAACCAAGCAAGATAGAATCGATTTTATTTTTGCAGATGGTAGGTTTCATGTGTATATTAATCCACAAGCTGACCTAAGATTCTATCGTTAACGGTTTAATTTCTACGTTATATTGGGTGGGGTTAACCGACTAAAAAGGATAAGTATACATATCTATTGGACCAAGCAAAATAGAATCGATTTTATTTTTGCAGATGGTAGGTTTTTATGTGTATATTAATCCACAAGCTGACCCAAGGTTCTATCGTTAACGGTTCAATTTCTACGTCAAAGTGGGTGGGGTTAACCGACTAAAAGGGATAAGTATCCATATCTATTGAACCAGGCAAGACAGAATCGATTTTATTTTTGCAGATGGTAGGTTTTTATGTGTATATTAATCCACAAGCTCATCTAAGATTCTATCGTTAACGGTTCAATTTCTACGTTATAGTGGGTTGGGTTAACGGACTAAAAGGGATAAGTATCTATATCTATTGAACCAAGCAAGATAGAATCGATTTTGTTTTTGCAGATGATAGGTTTTTATGTGTACATTATTCCACAATCTGATCCAAGGTTCAATCGTTAACGGTTCAATTTCTCCGTCATACTGGGTGGGGTTAACAGACTAAAAGGGATAAGTGTCCATATCTATTGAACCAAGCAAGATAGAATCGATTTTATTGTTGCAGATGGTAGGTTTTTATGTCTGTATTAATCCACAGGCTGATCCAAGGTTCTATCGTTAACGGTTCAATTTCTACGTCAAAGTGGGTGGGGTTAACCGACTAAAAGGGATAAGTGTCCATATCTATTGAACCAAGCAAGATAGAATAGATTTTATTTTTGCAGATGGTAGTCTTTTATGTGTACATTAATCCACAAGCTGACCTAAGTTTCTATCGTTAACGGTTCAATTTCTACGTTATAGTGGGTGGGGTTAACCGACTAAAAGGGATAAGTATACATATCTATTGAACCAAGCAAGATAGAATCGAATTTATTTTTGCAGATGGTAGGCTTTTATGTGTATATTAATTCACAGGCTGATCCAAGGTTATATCGCTAACGGTTCGATTTCTACGTCATACTGGGTGGGGTTAACCGACTAAAAGGGATAAGTGTCCATATCTATTGAACCAAACAAGACAGAATCGATTTTATTTTTGCAGATGGTAGGTTTTTGTGTGTGTATTAATCCACAAGCTGATCCAAGGTTCTATCGTTAACGGTTAAATTTCTACGTCAAAGTGGGTGGGGTTAACCGACTAAAAGGGATAAGTATACGTATCTCTTGAACCAAGCAAGATAGAATCGAATTTATTGTTGCAGATGGTAGGTTTTTATGTGTATATTAATCCACAGGCTGATCCAAGGTTCTATCGCTAACGGTTCGATTTCTACGTCATACTGGGTGGGGTTAACCGACTAAAAGGGATAAGTGTCCATATCTATTGAACCAAGCAAGATAGAATCGATTTTATTTTTGCAGATGGTAGGTTTTTATGTGTATATTAATCCACAAGCTGATCTAAGGTTCTATCGCTAACGGTTCAATTTCTACGTCAAAGTGGGTGGGGTTAACCGACTAAAAGGGATAAGTGTCCATATCTATTGAACCAAGCAAGATAGAATCTATTTTGTTTTTGCAGATTATAGGTTTTTATGTGTGTATTAATCCACAAGGTTATGCAAGGTTCTATCGCTAACGGTTCAATTTCTACGTCATACTGGGTGGGGTTAACCGACTAAAAGGGATAAGTGTCCATATCTATTGAACCAAGCAAGATAGAATAGATTTTATTTTTGCAGATGGTAGTCTTTTATGTGTATATTAATCCACAAGCTGACCTAAGTTTTTATCGTTAACGGTTCAATTTCTACGTTATAGTGGGTGGGGTTAACCGACTAAAAGGGATAAGTATACATATCTATTGAACCAAGCAAGATAGAATCGAATTTATTTTTGCCGATGGTAGGTTTTTATGTGTATATTAATTCACAGGCTGATCCAAGATTCTATCGCTAACGGTTCAATTTCTACGTCATACTGGGTGGGGTTAACTGACTAAAAGAGATAAGTGTCCATATCTATTGAACCAAGCAAGGTAGAATCGAATTTATTTTTGCAGATGGTAGGTTTTTATGTGTATATTAATCCACAGGCTGATCCAAGGTTCTATCGCTAGCGGTTCGATTTCTACGTCATACTGGGTGGGGTTAACCGACTAAAAGGGATAAGTGTCCATATCTATTGAACCAAGCAAGACAGAATCGATTTTATTTTTGCAGATGGTAGGTTTTTATGTGTACATTAATCGACAAGCTTATCCAAGGTTCTATCATTAACGGTTCAATTTCTACGTCAAAGTGGGTGGGGTTAACCGACTAAAAGGGCTAAGTATCCATATCTATTGAACCAAGCAAGATAGAATCGATTTTGTTTATGCAGATGATAGGTTTTTATGTGTACATCAATCCACAAGATGGTAGGTTTTTATGTGTATATTAATCCACAAGCTGACCTAAGTTTCTATCGTTAACGGTTCAATTTCTACGTTATAGTGGGTGGGGTTAACCGACTAAAAGGGATAAGTATACATATCTATTGAACCAAGCAAGATAGAATCGAATTTACTTTTGCAGATGGTAGGTTTTTATGTGTATATTAATTCACAGGCTGATCCAAGATTCTATCGCTAACGGTTCAATTTCTGCGTCATACTGGGTGGGGTTAACTGACTAAAAGAGATAAGTGTCCATATCTATTGAACCAAGCAAGGTAGAATCGAATTTATTTTTGCAGATGGTAGGTTTTTATGTGTATATTAATCCACAGGCTGATCCAAGGTTCTATCGCTAGCGGTTCGATTTCTATGTCATACTGGGTGGGGTTAACCGACTAAAAGGGATAAGTGTCCATATCTATTGAACCAAGCAAGACAGAATCGATTTTATTTTTGCAGATGGTAGGTTTTTATGTGTACATTAATCGACAAGCTGATCCAATGTTCTATCATTAACGGTTCAATTTCTACGTCAAATTGGGTGGGGTTAACCGACTAAAAGGGCTAAGTGTTCATATCTATTGAACCAAGCAAGATAGAATCGATTTTTTTTTGAAGATGATAGGTTTTTATGTGTATATTAATCCACAAGCTAATACAAGGTTCTATCGTTAACGGTTCAATTTCTACGTCAAAGTGGATGGGGTTAACCGACTAAAAGGGATAAGTGTCCATATCTATTGAATCAAGCAAAATAGAATCGATTTTGTTTTTGCAGATGATAGGTTTTTAAGTGTATATTAATCCACGAGCTGATCCAAGGTTCTATCGTTAACAGTTCAATTTCTACGTCAAAGTGAATGGGGTTAACCGACTAAAAGGGATAAGTGTCCATATCTATTTTGGGTGGGGTTAACCGACTAAAAGGGATAAGTGTCCATATCTATTGAACCAAGCAAGATAGAATCGATTTTGTTTTTGCAGATGATAGGTTTTTATGCGTATATTAATCCACAAGCCGATCCAAGGCTCTATCACTTCTACGTCATAGCTGGTGGGGTTAACCGACTAAAAGGGATAAGTATACATATCTATTGAACCAAGCAAGATAGAATCAAACATTTTTTTGAAGATGATAGGTTTTTATGTGTATATTAATCCACAAGCTAATACAAGGTTCTATCGTTAACGGTTCAATTTCTACGTAATAGTGGATGGGGTTAACCGACTAAAAGGGATAAGTATACATATCTATTGAACCAAGCAAGATAGAATCGATTTTGTTTTTGAAGATGATAGGTTTTTATGTGTGTATTAATCCACGAGCTGATCCAAGGTTCTGTCGTTAACGGTTCAATTTCTACGTCATACTGGGTGGGGTTAACCGAATAAAAGGGATAAGTGTCCATATATATTGAACCAAGCAAGACAGAATCGATTTTATTTTTGCAGATGGTAGGTTTTTATGTGTATATTAATCCACAAGCTGACCTAAGTTTCTATCGATAACGGTTCAATTTCTACGTTATAGTGGGTGGGGTTAACCTACTAAAAGGGATAAGTATACATATCTATTGAACCAAGCAAGATAGAATCGAATTTATTTTTGCAGATGGTAGGTTTTTATGTGTATATTAATTCACAGGCTGATTCAAGGTTCTATCGCTAACGGTTCGATTTCTACGTCATACTGGGTGGGAATAACCGAATAAAAGGGATAAGTGTCCATATCTATTGAACCAAGCAAGATAGAATCGATTTTATTTTTACAGATGGTAGTTTTTTATGTGTGTATTAATCCACAGGCTGATTCAAGGTTCTATCGCTAACGGTTCGATTTCTACGTCATACTGGGTGGGAATAACCGAATAAAAGGGATAAGTGTCCATATCTATTGAACCAAGCAAGATAGAATCGATTTTATTTTTGCAGATGGTAGGTTTTTATGTGTATATTAATCCACAGGCTGATTCAAGGTTCTATCGCTAACGGTTCTATTTCTACGTCATACTGGGTGGGAATAACCGAATAAAAGGGATAAGTGTCCATATCTATTGAACCAAGCAAGATAGAATCGATTTTATTTTTGCAGATGGTAGGTTTTTATGTGTATATTAATCCACAAGCTGGTCTAAGTTTCTATCGTTAACGGGTCAATTTCTACGTTATAGTGGGTGGGGTTAACCGACTAAAAGGGATAAGTATACATATCTATCGAACCGAGCAAGATAGAATCGAATTTATTTTTGCAGATTGTAGGTTTTTATGTGTATATTAATTCACAAGCTGATCCAAGGTTCTATCGTTAACGGTTCAATTTCTACGTCATACTGGGTGGGGTTAACCGACTAAAAGGGATAAGTGTCCATATATATTGAACCAAGCAAGACAGAATCGATTTTATTTTTGCAGATGGTAGGTTTTTATGTGTATATTAATCCACAAGCTGACCTAAGTTTCTATTGTTAACGGTTCAATTTCTACGTTATAGTGGGTGGGGTTAACCGACTAAAAGGGATAAGTGTCCATATCTATTGAATCAAGCAAGATAGAATCGATTTTGTTTTTGCAGATGATAGGTTTTTATGCGTATATTAATCCACAAGCCGATCCAAGGCTCTATCTCTTCTACGTCATAGTGGGTGGGGTTAACCGACTAAAAGGGATAAGTATACATATCTATTGAACCAAGCAAGATAGAATCAAATATATTTTTGCAGATGGTAGGTTTTTATGTGTATATTAATCCACAAGCTGATCCAAGGCTCTATCTTTAACGGTTCAATTTCTACGACAAAGTGGATGGGGTTAACCGACTAAAAGGGATAAGTGTCCATATCTATTGAATCAAGCAAGATAGAATCGATTTTGTTTTTGCAGATGATAGGTTTTTATGTGTATATTAATCCACGAGCTGATCCAAGGTTCTATCGTTAACGGTTCAATTTCTACGTCAAAGTGGATGGGGTTAACCGACTAAAAGGGATAAGTGTCCATATCTATTGTGGGTGGGGTTAACCGGCTAAAAGGGATAAGTGTCCATATCTATTGAACCAAGCAAGATAGAATCGATTTTTTTTTGCAGATGATAGGCTTTTATGTGTATATTAATCCACAAGCTGACCCAAGGTTCTATCGTTAACGGTTCAATTTCTACGTCAAAGTGGGTGGGGTTAAGCGACTAAAAGGGATAAGTGTCCATATCTATTGAAGCAAGCAAGATAGAATCGATTTTATTTTTGCAGATGGTAGGTTTTTATGTGTATATTAATCCACAAGCTGACCTAAGTTTCTATCGTTAACGGTTCAATTTCTACGTTATAGTGGGTGGGGTTAAACGACTAAAAGGGATAAGTATACATATCTATTGAACCAAGCAAGATAGAATCGAATTTATTTTTGCAGATGGTAGGTTTTTATGTGTATATTAATCCACAAGATGATCCAAGGTTCTATGGTTAACGGTTACATTTCGACGTCATACTGGGTGGGGTTAACCGACTAAAAGGGATAAGTGTCCATATATATTGAACCAAGCAAGACAGAATCGATTTTATTTTTGCAGATGGTAGGTTTTTATGTGTATATTAATCCACAAGCTGACCTAAGTTTCTATCGTTAACGGTTCAATTTCTACGTTATAGTGGGTGGGGTTAACCGACTAAAAGGGATAAGAATACATATCTATTGAACCAAGCAAGATAGAATCGAATTTATTTTTGCAGATGGTAGGTTTTTATGTGTATATTAATTCACAGGCTGATCCAAGGTTCTATCGCTAACGGTTCGATTTCTACGTCATACTGGGTTGGGTTAACCTACTAAAAGGGATAAGTGTCCATATCTATTGAACCAAGCAAGATAGAATCAAATTTATTTTTACAGATGGTAGGTTTTTATGTGTATATTAATCCACAGGCTGATCCAAGGTTCTATCGCTAACGGTTCGATTTCTACGTCATACTGGGTGGGAATAACCGAATAAAAGGGATAAGTGTCCATATCTATTGAACCAAGCAAAATAGAATCGATTTTGTTTTTGCAGATGATAGGTCTTTATGTGTATATTAATCCACAAGCTGACCTAAGTTTCTATCGTTAACGGTTCAATTTCTACGTTATAGTGGGTGGGGTTAACCGACTAAAAGGGATAAGTATACATAACTATTGAACCAAGCAAGATAGAATCGAATTTATTTTTGCAGATGATAGGTTTTTATGTGTATATTAATCCACAAGCTGACCTAAGTTTCTATCGTTAACGGTTCAATTTCTACGTTATAGTGGGTGGAGTTAACCGACTAAAAGGGATAAGTATACATAACTATTGAACCAAGCAAGATAGAATCGAATTTATTTTTGCAGATGGTAGGTTTTTATGTGTATATTAATCCACAAGCTAATACAAGGTTCTATCGTTAACGGTTCAATTTCTACGTCAAAGTGGATGGGGTTAACCGACTAAAAGGGATAAGTGTCCATATCTATTGTTGATTTTATTTTTGCAGATGGTATGTTTTTATGTGTATATTAATCCACAGGCTGATCTAAGGTTCTATCGCTAACGGTTCAATTTCTACGTTATAGTGGTTGGGGTTAACCGACTAAAAGGAATAAGTATCCATATCTATTGAACCAAGCAAGATAGAATCGATTTTGTTTTTGCAGATGATAGGTTTTTATGTGTATATTAATTTACAAGCTGATCCAAGGTTCTATCGCTAACGGTTCAATTTCTGCGTCATAATGGGTGGGGTTAACCGACTAAAAGGTATAAGTGTCCATATCTATTGAACCAAGCAAGATAGAATCGATTTTGTTTTTGCAGATGATAGGTTTTTATGTGTATATTAATCCACAAGCTGATCCAAGGTTCTATCGTTAAAGGTTCAATTTCTACGTCAAAGTGGATGGGGTTAACCGACTAAAAGGGATAAGTGTCCATATCTATTGTGGGTGGGATTAACCGACTAAAATAAGTGTCCATATCTATTGAACCAAGCAAGATAGAATCGATTTTGTTTTTGCAGATGGTAGGCTTTTATGTGTATATTAATCCACAAGCTGACCCAAGGTTCTATCGTTAACGGTTCAATTTCTACGTCAAAGTGGATGGGGTTAACCGTCTAAAAGGGATAAGTGTCCATATCTATTGTGGGTGGGGTTAACCGACTAAAAGGGATAAGTGTCCATATCTATTGAACGAAGCAAGATAGAATCGATTTTGTTTTTGCAGATGATAGGTTTTTATGCGTATATTAATCCACAAGCCGATCCAAGGCTCTATCTCTTCTACGTCATAGTGGGTGGGGTTAACCGACTAAAAGGGATAAGTATACATATCTATTGAACCAAGAAAGATAGAATCGATTTTGTTTTTGAAGATGATAGGTTTTTATGTGTATATTAATCCACAAGCTAATACACGGTTCTATCGTTAACGGTTCAATTTCTACGTCAAAGTGGATAGGGTTAACCGACTAAAAGGGATAAGTGTCCATATCTACTGTGGGTGGGGTTAACCGACTAAAAGGGATAAGTGTCCATATCTATTGAACCAAGCAAGATAGAATCGATTTTGTTTTTGCAGATGATAGGTTTTTATGTGTATATTTATTCAAAAGCTGATACAAGGTTCTATTGTTAACGGTTCAATTTCTACGTCAAAGTGGATGGGGTTAACCGACTAAAAGGGATAAGAGTCCATATCTACTGTGGGTGGGGTTAACCGACTAAAAGGGATAAGTGTCCATATCTATTGAACCAAGCAAGATAGAATCGATTTTGTTTTTGCAGATGGTAGGCTTTTATGTGTATATCAATCCACAAGCTGACCCAAGGTTCTATCGTTAAAGGTTCAATTTCTACGTCAAAGTGGATGGGGTTAACTAACTAAAAGGGATAAGTGTCTATATCTATTGTGGGTGGGGTTAACCGACTAAAAGGGATAAGTGTTCATATCTATTTAACCAAGCAAGATAGAATCGATTTTGTTTTTGCAGATTATAGGTTTTTATGTGTATATCAATTCAAAAGCTGATACAAGGTTCTATCGCTAACGGTTCAATTTCTACGTCATACTGGGTCGGGTTAACCGACTAAAAGGGATAAGTGTCCATATCTATTGAACCAAGCAAGATAGAATCGATTTTGTTTTTGCAGATGATAGGTTTTTATGTGTATATTTATTCACAAGCTGATCCAAGGTTCTATCGTTAACGGTTCAATTTCTACGTCATACTGGGTCGGGTTAACCGACTAAAAGGGATAAGTGTCCATATCTATTGAACCAAGCAAGATAGAATCGATTTTGTTTTTGCAGATGATAGGTTTTTATGTGTATATTAATCCACAAGCTGATCTAAGGTTCTATCGTTAACGATTCAGTTTCTACGCCAAAGTGGGTGGGGTTAACCGACTAAAAGGGATAAGTATACATATCTATTGAACCAAGCAAGATAGAATCGATTTTGTTTTTGAAGATGATAGGTTTTTATGTGTATATTAATCCACTAGCTAATACACGGTTCTATCATTAACGGTTCAATTTCTACGTCAAAGTGGATGGGGTTAACCGACTAAAAGGGATAAGTGTCCATATCTACTGTGGGTGGGGTTAACCGACTAAAAGGGATAAGTGTCCATATCTATTGAACCAAGCAAGATAGAATCGATTTTGTTTTTGCAGATGGTAGGCTTTTATGTGTATATTAATCCACAAGCTGACCCAAGGTTGTATCGTTAACGGTTCAATTTCTACGTCAAAGTGGATGGGGTTAACTGACTAAAAGGGATAAGTGTCTATATCTATTGTGGGTGGGGTTAACCGACTAAAAGGGATAAGTGTTCATATCTATTGAACCAAGCAAGATAGAATCGATTTTGTTTTTGCAGATGATAGGTTTTTATGTGTATATTAATTCAAAAGCTGATACAAGGTTCTATCGCTAACGGTTCAATTTCTACGTCATACTGGGTCGGGTTAACCGACTAAAAGGGATAAGTGTCCATATCTATTGAACCAAGCAAGATAGAATCGATTTTGTTTTTGCAGATGGTAGGCTTTTATGTGTATATTAATCCACAAGCTGACCCAAGGTTGTATCGTTAACGGTTCAATTTCTACGTCAAAGTGGATGGGGTTAACTGACTAAAAGGGATAAGTGTCTATATCTATTGTGGGTGGGGTTAACCGACTAAAAGGGATAAGTGTTCATATCTATTGAACCAAGCAAGATAGAATCGATTTTGTTTTTGCAGATGATAGGTTTTTATGTGTATATTAATTCAAAAGCTGATACAAGGTTCTATCGCTAACGGTTCAATTTCTACGTCATACTGGGTCGGGTTAACCGACTAAAAGGGATAAGTGTCCATATCTATTGAACCAAGCAAGATAGAATCGATTTTGTTTTTGCAGATGATAGGTTTTTATGTGTATATTTATTCACAAGCTGATCCAAGGTTCTATCGTTAACGGTTCAATTTCTACGTCATACTGGGTCGGGTTAACCGACTAAAAGGGATAAGTGTCCATATCTATTGAACCAAGCAAGATAGAATCGATTTTGTTTTTGCAGATTGTAGGTTTTTATGTGTATATTAATTCACAAGCTGATCCAAGGTTCTATCGCTAACGGTTCAATTTCTACGTCATACTGGGTGGGGTTAACTGACTAAAAGGGATAAGTGTCCATATCTATTGAACCAAGCAAGGTAGAATCGAATTAATTTTTGCAGATGGTAGGTTTTTATGTGTATATTAATCCGCAGGCTGATCCAAGGTTCTATCGCTAACGGTTCGATTTCTACGTCATACTGGGTGGGGTTAACCGACTAAAAGGGATAAGTGTCCATATCTATTGAACCAAGCAAGATAGAATCGAATTTATTTTTGCAGATTGTAGGTTTTTATGTATATATTAATTCACAAGCTGATCCAAGGTTCTATCGCTAACGGTTCAATTTCTACGTCATACTGGGTCGGGTTAACCGACTAAAAGGGATAAGTGTCCATATCTATTGAACCAAGCAAGATAGAATCGATTTTGTTTTTGCAGATGATAGGTTTTTATGTGTGTATTTTTTCAAAAGCTGATCCAAGGTTCTATCGCTAACGGTTCAATTTCTACGTCAAAGTGGGTAGGGTTAACCGACTAAAAGGGATAAGTGTCCATATCTATTGAACCAAGCAAGTAGAATCGATTTTGTTTTTGCAGATGATAGGTTTTTATGTGTATATTAATTCAAAAGCTGATACAAAGTTCTATCGTTAACGGTTCAATTTCTACGTCAAAGTGGATGGGGTTATCCGACTAAAAGGTTTAAGTGTCCATATCTATTGTGGGTGGGATTAACCGACTAAAAGGGATAAGTGTCCATATCTATTGTGGGTGGGATTAACCGACTAAAAGGGATAAGTGTCCATATCTATTGAACCAAGCAAGACAGAATCGATTTTGTTTCTGCAGATGATAGGTTTTTATGTGTATATTAATCCACAGGCTGATCCATGGTTCTATCGTTAACGATTCAATTTCTACGTCAAAGTGGGTAGGGTTAACCGACTAAAAGGGATAAGTGTCTATATCTATTGAACCAAGCAAGATAGAATCGATTTTGTTTTTGCAGATGATAGGTTTTTATGTGTAAATTAATTCAAAAGCTGATACAAGGTTCTATCGTTAACGGTCCAATTTCTACGTCAAAGTGGATGGGGTTATCCGACTAAAAGCGATAAGTGTCCATATCTATTGTGGGTGGGGTTAACCGACTAAAAGGCATAAGTGTCCATATCTATTGAACCAAGCAAGACAGAATCGATTTTATTTTTGCAGATGATAGGTTTTTATGTGTATATTAATTCACAAGCTAATCCAAGGTTCTATCGTTAACGGTTCAATTTCTACGTCATACTGGGTGGGGTTAACCGACTAAAAGGGATAAGTGTCCATATATATTGAACCAAGCAAGACAGAATCGATTTTATTTTTGCAGATGGTAGGTTTTTATGTGTATATTAATCCACAAGCTGACCTAAGTTTCTATTGTTAACGGTTCAATTTCTACGTTATAGTGGGTGGGGTTAACCGACTAAAAGGGATAAGTGTCCATATCTATTGAATCAAGCAAGATAGAATCGATTTTGTTTTTGCAGATGATAGGTTTTTATGCGTATATTAATCCACAAGCCGATCCAAGGCTCTATCTCTTCTACGTCATAGTGGGTGGGGTTAACCGACTAAAAGGGATAAGTATACATATCTATTGAACCAAGCAAGATAGAATCAAATATATTTTTGCAGATGGTAGGTTTTTATGTGTATATTAATCCACAAGCTGATCCAAGGCTCTATCTCTAACGGTTCAATTTCTACGACAAAGTGGATGGGGTTAACCGACTAAAAGGGATAAGTGTCCATATCTATTGAATCAAGCAAGATAGAATCGATTTAGTTTTTGCAGATGATAGGTTTTTATGTGTATATTAATCCACGAGCTGATCCAAGGTTCTATCGTTAACGGTTCAATTTCTACGTCAAAGTGGATGGGGTTAACCGACTAAAAGGTATAAGTGTCCATATCTATTGTGGGTGGGGTTAACCGGCTAAAAGGGATAAGTGTCCATATCTATTGAACCAAGCAAGATAGAATCGATTTTTTTTTGCAGATGATAGGCTTTTATGTGTATATTAATCCACAAGCTGACCCAAGGTTCTATCGTTAACGGTTCAATTTCTACGTCAAAGTGGGTGGGGTTAAGCGACTAAAAGGGATAAGTGTCCATATCTATTGAAGCAAGCAAGATCGAATCGATTTTATTTTTGCAGATGGTAGGTTTTTATGTGTATATTAATCCACAAGCTGACCTAAGTTTCTATCGTTAACGGTTCAATTTCTACGTTATAGTGGGTGGGGTTAAACGACTAAAAGGGATAAGTATACATATCTATTGAACCAAGCAAGATAGAATCGAATTTATGTTTGCAGATGGTAGGTTTTTATGTGTATATTAATCCACAAGCTGATCCAAGGTTCTATCGTTAACGGTTACATTTCGACGTCATACTGGGTGGGGTTAACCGACTAAAAGGGATAAGTGTCCATATATATTGAACCAAGCAAGACAGAATCGATTTTATTTTTGCAGATGGTAGGTTTTTATGTGTATATTAATCCACAAGCTGACCTAAGTTTCTATCGTTAACGGTTCAATTTCTACGTTATAGTGGGTGGGGTTAACCGACTAAAAGGGATAAGAATATATATCTATTGAACCAAGCAAGATAGAATCGAATTTATTTTTGCAGATGGTAGGTTTTTATGTGTATATTAATTCACAGGCTGATCCAAGGTTCTATCGCTAACGGTTCGATTTCTACGTCATACTGGGTTGGGTTAACCTACTAAAAGGGATAAGTGTCCATATCTATTGAACCAAGCAAGATAGAATCAAATTTATTTTTACAGATGGTAGGTTTTTATGTGTATATTAATCCACAGGCTGATCCAAGGTTCTATCGCTAACGGTTCGATTTCTACGTCATACTGGGTGGGAATAACCGAATAAAAGGGATAAGTGTCCATATCTATTGAACCAAGCAAAATAGAATCGATTTTGTTTTTGCAGATGATAGGTCTTTATGTGTATATTAATCCACAAGCTGACCTAAGTTTCTATCGTTAACGGTTCAATTTCTACGTTATAGTGGGTGGGGTTAACCGACTAAAAGGGATAAGTATACATAACTATTGAACCAAGCAAGATAGAATCGAATTTATTTTTGCAGATGGTAGGTTTTTATGTGTATATTAATCCACAAGCTAATACAAGGTTCTATCGTTAACGGTTCAATTTCTACGTCAAAGTGGATGGGGTTAACCGACTAAAAGGGATAAGTGTCCATATCTATTGTTGATTTTATTTTTGCAGATGGTATGTTTTTATGTGTATATTAATCCACAGGCTGATCTAAGTTTCTATCGCTAACGGTTCAATTTCTACGTTATAGTGGTTGGGGTTAACCGACTAAAAGGAATAAGTATCCATATCTATTGAACCAAGCAAGATAGAATCGATTTTGTTTTTGCAAATGATAGGTTTTTATGTGTATATTAATTTACAAGCTGATCCAAGGTTCTATCGCTAACGGTTCAATTTCTACGTCATAATGGGTGGGGTTAACCGACTAAAAGGTATAAGTGTCCATATCTATTGAACCAAGCAAGATAGAATCGATTTTGTTTTTGCAGATGATAGGTTTTTATGTGTATATTAATCCACAAGCTGATCCAAGGTTCTATCGTTAAAGGTTCAATTTCTACGTCAAAGTGGATGGGGTTAACCGACTAAAAGGGATAAGTGTCCATATCTATTGTTGATTTTATTTTTGCAGATGGTATGTTTTTATGTGTATATTAATCCACAGGCTGATCTAAGTTTCTATCGCTAACGGTTCAATTTCTACGTTATAGTGGTTGGGGTTAACCGACTAAAAGGAATAAGTATCCATATCTATTGAACCAAGCAAGATAGAATCGATTTTGTTTTTGCAAATGATAGGTTTTTATGTGTATATTAATTTACAAGCTGATCCAAGGTTCTATCCCTAACGGTTCAATTTCTACGTCATAATGGGTGGGGTTAACCGACTAAAAGGTATAAGTGTCCATATCTATTGAACCAAGCAAGATAGAATCGATTTTGTTTTTGCAGATGATAGGTTTTTATGTGTATATTAATCCACAAGCTGATCCAAGGTTCTATCGTTAAAGGTTCAATTTCTACGTCAAAGTGGATGGGGTTAACCGACTAAAAGGGATAAGTGTCCATATCTATTGTGGGTGGGATTAACCGACTAAAATAAGTGTCCATATCTATTGAACCAAGCAAGATAGAATCGATTTTGTTTTTGCAGATGGTAGGCTTTTATGTGTATATTAATCCACAAGCTGACCCAAGGTTCTATCGTTAACGGTTCAATTTCTACGTCAAAGTGGATGGGGTTAACCGTCTAAAAGGGATAAGTGTCCATATCTATTGTGGGTGGGGTTAACCGACTAAAAGGGATAAGTGTCCATATCTATTGAACGAAGCAAGATAGAATCGATTTTGTTTTTGCAGATGATAGGTTTTTATGCGTATATTAATCCACAAGCCGATCCAAGGCTCTATCTCTTCTACGTCATAGTGGGTGGGGTTAACCGACTAAAAGGGATAAGTATACATATCTATTGAACCAAGAAAGATAGAATCGATTTTGTTTTTGAAGATGATAGGTTTTTATGTGTATATTAATCCACAAGCTAATACACGGTTCTATCGTTAACGGTTCAATTTCTACGTCAAAGTGGATGGGGTTAACCGACTAAAAGGGATAAGTGTCCATATCTACTGTGGGTGGGGTTAACCGACTAAAAGGGATAAGTGTCCATATCTATTGAACCAAGCAAGATAGAATCGATTTTGTTTTTGCAGATGATAGGTTTTTATGTGTATATTTATTCAAAAGCTGATACAAGGTTCTATTGTTAACGGTTCAATTTCTACGTCAAAGTGGATGGGGTTAACCGACTAAAAGGGATAAGTGTCCATATCTACTGTGGGTGGGGTTAACCGACTAAAAGGGATAAGTGTCCATATCTATTGAACCAAGCAAGATAGAATCGATTTTGTTTTTGCAGATGGTAGGCTTTTATGTGTATATTAATCCACAAGCTGACCCAAGGTTCTATCGTTAAAGGTTCAATTTCTACGTCAAAGTGGATGGGGTTAACTAACTAAAAGGGATAAGTGTCTATATCTATTGTGGGTGGGGTTAACCGACTAAAAGGGATAAGTGTTCATATCTATTGAACCAAGCAAGATAGAATCGATTTTGTTTTTGCAGATTATAGGTTTTTATGTGTATATCAATTCAAAAGCTGATACAAGGTTCTATCGCTAACGGTTCAATTTCTACGTCATACTGGGTCGGGTTAACCGACTAAAAGGGATAAGTGTCCATATCTATTGAACCAAGCAAGATAGAATCGATTTTGTTTTTGCGGATGATAGGTTTTTATGTGTATATTTATTCACAAGCTGATCCAAGGTTCTATCGTTAACGGTTCAATTTCTACGTCATACTGGGTCGGGTTAACCGACTAAAAGGGATAAGTGTCCATATCTATTGAACCAAGCAAGATAGAATCGATTTTGTTTTTGCAGATGATAGGTTTTTATGTGTATATTAATCCACAAGCTGATCTAAGGTTCTATCGTTAACGATTCAGTTTCTACGCCAAAGTGGGTGGGGTTAACCGACTAAAAGGGATAAGTATACATATCTATTGAACCAAGCAAGATAGAATCGATTTTGTTTTTGAAGATGATAGGTTTTTATGTGTATATTAATCCACTAGCTAATACACGGTTCTATCGTTAACGGTTCAATTTCTACGTCAAAGTGGATGGGGTTAACCGACTAAAAGGGATAAGTGTCCATATCTACTGTGGGTGGGGTTAACCGACTAAAAGGGATAAGTGTCCATATCTATTGAACCAAGCAAGATAGAATCGATTTTGTTTTTGCAGATGGTAGGCTTTTATGTGTATATTAATCCACAAGCTGACCCAAGGTTGTATCGTTAACGGTTCAATTTCTACGTCAAAGTAGATGGGGTTAACTGACTAAAAGGGATACGTGTCTATATCTATTGTGGGTGGGGTTAACCGACTAAAAGGGATAAGTGTTCATATCTATTGAACCAAGCAAAATAGAATCGATTTTGTTTTTGCAGATGATAGGTTTTTATGTGTATATTAATTCAAAAGCTGATACAAGGTTCTATCGCTAACGGTTCAATTTCTACGTCATACTGGGTCGGGTTAACCGACTAAAAGGGATAAGTGTCCATATCTATTGAACCAAGCAAGATAGAATCGATTTTGTTTTTGCAGATGATAGGTTTTTATGTGTATATTTATTCACAAGCTGATCCAAGGTTCTATCGCTAACGGTTCAATTTCTACGTCATACTGGGTCGGGTTAACCGACTAAAAGGGATAAGTGTCCATATCTATTGAACCAAGCAAGATAGAATCGATTTTGTTTTTGCAGATGATAGGTTTTTATGTGTATATTTTTTCAAAAGCTGATCCAAGGTTCTATCGCTAACGGTTCAATTTCTACGTCAAAGTGGGTAGGGTTAACCGACTAAAAGGGATAAGTGTCCATATCTATTGAACCAAGCAAGTAGAATCGATTTTGTTTTTGCAGATGATAGGTTTTTATGTGTATATTAATTCAAAAGCTGATACAAAGTTCTATCGTTAACGGTTCAATTTCTACGTCATACTGGGTCGGGTTAACCGACTAAAAGGGATAAGTGTCCATATCTATTGAACCAAGCAAGATAGAATCGATTTTGTTTTTGCAGATTTTAGGTTTTTATGTGTATATTAATTCACAAGCTGATCCAAGGTTCTATCGCTAACGGTTCAATTTCTACGTCATACTGGGTGGGGTTAACTGACTAAAAGGGATAAGTGTCCATATCTATTGAACCAAGCAAGGTAGAATCGAATTAATTTTTGCAGATGGTAGGTTTTTATGTGTATATTAATCCGCAGGCTGATCCAAGGTTCTATCGCTAACGGTTCGATTTCTACGTCATACTGGGTGGGGTTAACCGACTAAAAGGGATAAGTGTCCATATCTATTGAACCAAGCAAGATAGAATCGAATTTATTTTTGCAGATTGTAGGTTTTTATGTGTATATTAATTCACAAGCTGATCCAAGGTTCTATCGCTAACGGTTCAATTTCTACGTCATAGTGGGTCGGGTTAACCGACTAAAAGGGATAAGTGTCCATATCTATTGAACCAAGCAAGATAGAATCGATTTTGTTTTTGCAGATGATAGGTTTTTATGTGTATATTTTTTCAAAAGCTGATCCAAGGTTCTATCGCTAACGGTTCAATTTCTACGTCAAAGTGGGTAGGGTTAACCGACTAAAAGGGATAAGTGTCCATATCTATTGAACCAAGCAAGTAGAATCGATTTTGTTTTTGCAGATGATAGGTTTTTATGTGTATATTAATTCAAAAGCTGATACAAAGTTCTATCGTTAACGGTTCAATTTCTACGTCAAAGTGGATGGGGTAATCCGACTAAAAGGGATAAGTGTCCATATCTATTGTGGGTGGGATTAACCGACTAAAAGGGATAAGTGTCTATATCTATTGAACCAAGCAAGATAGAATCGATTTTGTTTTTGCAGATGATAGGTTTTTATGTGTAAATTAATTCAAAAGCTGATACAAGGTTCTATCGTTAACGGTCCAATTTCTACGTCAAAGTGGATGGGGTTATCCGACTAAAAGCGATAAGTGTCCATATCTATTGTGGGTGGGGTTAACCGACTAAAAGGCATAAGTGTCCATATCTATTGAACCAAGCAAGACAGAATCGATTTTATTTTTGCAGATGATAGGTTTTTATGTGTATATTAATTCACAAGCTAATCCAAGGTTCTATCGTTAACGGTTCAATTTCTACGTCATACTGGGTGGGGTTAACCGACTAAAAGGGATAAGTGTCCATATATATTGAACCAAGCAAGACAGAATCGATTTTATTTTTGCAGATGGTAGGTTTTTATGTGTATATTAATCCACAAGCTGACCTAAGTTTCTATTGTTAACGGTTCAATTTCTACGTTATAGTGGGTGGGGTTAACCGACTAAAAGGGATAAGTGTCCATATCTATTGAATCAAGCAAGATAGAATCGATTTTGTTTTTGCAGATGATAGGTTTTTATGCGTATATTAATCCACAAGCCGATCCAAGGCTCTATCTCTTCTACGTCATAGTGGGTGGGGTTAACCGACTAAAAGGGATAAGTATACATATCTATTGAACCAAGCAAGATAGAATCAAATATATTTTTGCAGATGGTAGGTTTTTATGTGTATATTAATCCACAAGCTGATCCAAGGCTCTATCTCTAACGGTTCAATTTCTACGACAAAGTGGATGGGGTTAACCGACTAAAAGGGATAAGTGTCCATATCTATTGAATCAAGCAAGATAGAATCGATTTAGTTTTTGCAGATGATAGGTTTTTATGTGTATATTAATCCACGAGCTGATCCAAGGTTCTATCGTTAACGGTTCAATTTCTACGTCAAAGTGGATGGGGTTAACCGACTAAAAGGTATAAGTGTCCATATCTATTGTGGGTGGGGTTAACCGGCTAAAAGGGATAAGTGTCCATATCTATTGAACCAAGCAAGATAGAATCGATTTTTTTTTGCAGATGATAGGCTTTTATGTGTATATTAATCCACAAGCTGACCCAAGGTTCTATCGTTAACGGTTCAATTTCTACGTCAAAGTGGGTGGGGTTAAGCGACTAAAAGGGATAAGTGTCCATATCTATTGAAGCAAGCAAGATCGAATCGATTTTATTTTTGCAGATGGTAGGTTTTTATGTGTATATTAATCCACAAGCTGACCTAAGTTTCTATCGTTAACGGTTCAATTTCTACGTTATAGTGGGTGGGGTTAAACGACTAAAAGGGATAAGTATACATATCTATTGAACCAAGCAAGATAGAATCGAATTTATGTTTGCAGATGGTAGGTTTTTATGTGTATATTAATCCACAAGCTGATCCAAGGTTCTATCGTTAACGGTTACATTTCGACGTCATACTGGGTGGGGTTAACCGACTAAAAGGGATAAGTGTCCATATATATTGAACCAAGCAAGACAGAATCGATTTTATTTTTGCAGATGGTAGGTTTTTATGTGTATATTAATCCACAAGCTGACCTAAGTTTCTATCGTTAACGGTTCAATTTCTACGTTATAGTGGGTGGGGTTAACCGACTAAAAGGGATAAGAATATATATCTATTGAACCAAGCAAGATAGAATCGAATTTATTTTTGCAGATGGTAGGTTTTTATGTGTATATTAATTCACAGGCTGATCCAAGGTCCTATCGCTAACGGTTCGATTTCTACGTCATACTGGGTTGGGTTAACCTACTAAAAGGGATAAGTGTCCATATCTATTGAACCAAGCAAGATAGAATCAAATTTATTTTTACAGATGGTAGGTTTTTATGTGTATATTAATCCACAGGCTGATCCAAGGTTCTATCGCTAACGGTTCGATTTCTACGTCATACTGGGTGGGAATAACCGAATAAAAGGGATAAGTGTCCATATCTATTGAACCAAGCAAAATAGAATCGATTTTGTTTTTGCAGATGATAGGTCTTTATGTGTATATTAATCCACAAGCTGACCTAAGTTTCTATCGTTAACGGTTCAATTTCTACGTTATAGTGGGTGGGGTTAACCGACTAAAAGGGATAAGTATACATAACTATTGAACCAAGCAAGATAGAATCGAATTTATTTTTGCAGATGGTAGGTTTTTATGTGTATATTAATCCACAAGCTAATACAAGGTTCTATCGTTAACGGTTCAATTTCTACGTCAAAGTGGATGGGGTTAACCGACTAAAAGGGATAAGTGTCCATATCTATTGTTGATTTTATTTTTGCAGATGGTATGTTTTTATGTGTATATTAATCCACAGGCTGATCTAAGTTTCTATCGCTAACGGTTCAATTTCTACGTTATAGTGGTTGGGGTTAACCGACTAAAAGGAATAAGTATCCATATCTATTGAACCAAGCAAGATAGAATCGATTTTGTTTTTGCAAATGATAGGTTTTTATGTGTATATTAATTTACAAGCTGATCCAAGGTTCTATCGCTAACGGTTCAATTTCTACGTCATAATGGGTGGGGTTAACCGACTAAAAGGTATAAGTGTCCATATCTATTGAACCAAGCAAGATAGAATCGATTTTGTTTTTGCAGATGATAGGTTTTTATGTGTATATTAATCCACAAGCTGATCCAAGGTTCTATCGTTAAAGGTTCAATTTCTACGTCAAAGTGGATGGGGTTAACCGACTAAAAGGGATAAGTGTCCATATCTATTGTTGATTTTATTTTTGCAGATGGTATGTTTTTATGTGTATATTAATCCACAGGCTGATCTAAGTTTCTATCGCTAACGGTTCAATTTCTACGTTATAGTGGTTGGGGTTAACCGACTAAAAGGAATAAGTATCCATATCTATTGAACCAAGCAAGATAGAATCGATTTTGTTTTTGCAAATGATAGGTTTTTATGTGTATATTAATTTACAAGCTGATCCAAGGTTCTATCCCTAACGGTTCAATTTCTACGTCATAATGGGTGGGGTTAACCGACTAAAAGGTATAAGTGTCCATATCTATTGAACCAAGCAAGATAGAATCGATTTTGTTTTTGCAGATGATAGGTTTTTATGTGTATATTAATCCACAAGCTGATCCAAGGTTCTATCGTTAAAGGTTCAATTTCTACGTCAAAGTGGATGGGGTTAACCGACTAAAAGGGATAAGTGTCCATATCTATTGTGGGTGGGATTAACCGACTAAAATAAGTGTCCATATCTATTGAACCAAGCAAGATAGAATCGATTTTGTTTTTGCAGATGGTAGGCTTTTATGTGTATATTAATCCACAAGCTGACCCAAGGTTCTATCGTTAACGGTTCAATTTCTACGTCAAAGTGGATGGGGTTAACCGTCTAAAAGGGATAAGTGTCCATATCTATTGTGGGTGGGGTTAACCGACTAAAAGGGATAAGTGTCCATATCTATTGAACGAAGCAAGATAGAATCGATTTTGTTTTTGCAGATGATAGGTTTTTATGCGTATATTAATCCACAAGCCGATCCAAGGCTCTATCTCTTCTACGTCATAGTGGGTGGGGTTAACCGACTAAAAGGGATAAGTATACATATCTATTGAACCAAGAAAGATAGAATCGATTTTGTTTTTGAAGATGATAGGTTTTTATGTGTATATTAATCCACAAGCTAATACACGGTTCTATCGTTAACGGTTCAATTTCTACGTCAAAGTGGATGGGGTTAACCGACTAAAAGGGATAAGTGTCCATATCTACTGTGGGTGGGGTTAACCGACTAAAAGGGATAAGTGTCCATATCTATTGAACCAAGCAAGATAGAATCGATTTTGTTTTTGCAGATGATAGGTTTTTATGTGTATATTTATTCAAAAGCTGATACAAGGTTCTATTGTTAACGGTTCAATTTCTACGTCAAAGTGGATGGGGTTAACCGACTAAAAGGGATAAGTGTCCATATCTACTGTGGGTGGGGTTAACCGACTAAAAGGGATAAGTGTCCATATCTATTGAACCAAGCAAGATAGAATCGATTTTGTTTTTGCAGATGGTAGGCTTTTATGTGTATATTAATCCACAAGCTGACCCAAGGTTCTATCGTTAAAGGTTCAATTTCTACGTCAAAGTGGATGGGGTTAACTAACTAAAAGGGATAAGTGTCTATATCTATTGTGGGTGGGGTTAACCGACTAAAAGGGATAAGTGTTCATATCTATTGAACCAAGCAAGATAGAATCGATTTTGTTTTTGCAGATTATAGGTTTTTATGTGTATATCAATTCAAAAGCTGATACAAGGTTCTATCGCTAACGGTTCAATTTCTACGTCATACTGGGTCGGGTTAACCGACTAAAAGGGATAAGTGTCCATATCTATTGAACCAAGCAAGATAGAATCGATTTTGTTTTTGCGGATGATAGGTTTTTATGTGTATATTTATTCACAAGCTGATCCAAGGTTCTATCGTTAACGGTTCAATTTCTACGTCATACTGGGTCGGGTTAACCGACTAAAAGGGATAAGTGTCCATATCTATTGAACCAAGCAAGATAGAATCGATTTTGTTTTTGCAGATGATAGGTTTTTATGTGTATATTAATCCACAAGCTGATCTAAGGTTCTATCGTTAACGATTCAGTTTCTACGCCAAAGTGGGTGGGGTTAACCGACTAAAAGGGATAAGTATACATATCTATTGAACCAAGCAAGATAGAATCGATTTTGTTTTTGAAGATGATAGGTTTTTATGTGTATATTAATCCACTAGCTAATACACGGTTCTATCGTTAACGGTTCAATTTCTACGTCAAAGTGGATGGGGTTAACCGACTAAAAGGGATAAGTGTCCATATCTACTGTGGGTGGGGTTAACCGACTAAAAGGGATAAGTGTCCATATCTATTGAACCAAGCAAGATAGAATCGATTTTGTTTTTGCAGATGGTAGGCTTTTATGTGTATATTAATCCACAAGCTGACCCAAGGTTGTATCGTTAACGGTTCAATTTCTACGTCAAAGTAGATGGGGTTAACTGACTAAAAGGGATACGTGTCTATATCTATTGTGGGTGGGGTTAACCGACTAAAAGGGATAAGTGTTCATATCTATTGAACCAAGCAAAATAGAATCGATTTTGTTTTTGCAGATGATAGGTTTTTATGTGTATATTAATTCAAAAGCTGATACAAGGTTCTATCGCTAACGGTTCAATTTCTACGTCATACTGGGTCGGGTTAACCGACTAAAAGGGATAAGTGTCCATATCTATTGAACCAAGCAAGATAGAATCGATTTTGTTTTTGCAGATGATAGGTTTTTATGTGTATATTTATTCACAAGCTGATCCAAGGTTCTATCGCTAACGGTTCAATTTCTACGTCATACTGGGTCGGGTTAACCGACTAAAAGGGATAAGTGTCCATATCTATTGAACCAAGCAAGATAGAATCGATTTTGTTTTTGCAGATGATAGGTTTTTATGTGTATATTAATTCAAAAGCTGATACAAGGTTCTATCGCTAACGGTTCAATTTCTACGTCATACTGGGTCGGGTTAACCGACTAAAAGGGATAAGTGTTCATATCTATTGAACCAAGCAAAATAGAATCGATTTTGTTTTTGCAGATGATAGGTTTTTATGTGTATATTAATTCAAAAGCTGATCCAAGGTTCTATCGCTAACGGTTCAATTTCTACGTCAAAGTGGGTAGGGTTAACCGACTAAAAGGGATAAGTGTCCATATCTATTGAACCAAGCAAGTAGAATCGATTTTGTTTTTGCAGATGATAGGTTTTTATGTGTATATTAATTCAAAAGCTGATACAAAGTTCTATCGTTAACGGTTCAATTTCTACGTCATACTGGGTCGGGTTAACCGACTAAAAGGGATAAGTGTCCATATCTATTGAACCAAGCAAGATAGAATCGATTTTGTTTTTGCAGATTTTAGGTTTTTATGTGTATATTAATTCACAAGCTGATCCAAGGTTCTATCGCTAACGGTTCAATTTCTACGTCATACTGGGTGGGGTTAACTGACTAAAAGGGATAAGTGTCCATATCTATTGAACCAAGCAAGGTAGAATCGAATTAATTTTTGCAGATGGTAGGTTTTTATGTGTATATTAATCCGCAGGCTGATCCAAGGTTCTATCGCTAACGGTTCGATTTCTACGTCATACTGGGTGGGGTTAACCGACTAAAAGGGATAAGTGTCCATATCTATTGAACCAAGCAAGATAGAATCGAATTTATTTTTGCAGATTGTAGGTTTTTATGTGTATATTAATTCACAAGCTGATCCAAGGTTCTATCGCTAACGGTTCAATTTCTACGTCATAGTGGGTCGGGTTAACCGACTAAAAGGGATAAGTGTCCATATCTATTGAACCAAGCAAGATAGAATCGATTTTGTTTTTGCAGATGATAGGTTTTTATGTGTATATTTTTTCAAAAGCTGATCCAAGGTTCTATCGCTAACGGTTCAATTTCTACGTCAAAGTGGGTAGGGTTAACCGACTAAAAGGGATAAGTGTCCATATCTATTGAACCAAGCAAGTAGAATCGATTTTGTTTTTGCAGATGATAGGTTTTTATGTGTATATTAATTCAAAAGCTGATACAAAGTTCTATCGTTAACGGTTCAATTTCTACGTCAAAGTGGATGGGGTAATCCGACTAAAAGGGATAAGTGTCCATATCTATTGTGGGTGGGATTAACCGACTAAAAGGGATAAGTGTCTATATCTATTGTGGGTGGGATTAACCGACTAAAAGGGATAAGTGTCCATATCTATTGAACCAAGCAAGACAGAATCGATTTTGTTTCTGCAGATGATAGGTTTTTATGTGTATATTAATCCACAGGCTGATCCATGGTTCTATCGTTAACGATTCAATTTCTACGTCAAAGTGGGTAGGGTTAACCGACTAAAAGGGATAAGTGTCTATATCTATTGAACCAAGCAAGATAGAATCGATTTTGTTTTTGCAGATGATAGGTTTTTATGTGTAAATTAATTCAAAAGCTGATACAAGGTTCTATCGTTAACGGTCCAATTTCTACGTCAAAGTGGATGGGGTTATCCGACTAAAAGCGATAAGTGTCCATATCTATTGTGGGTGGGGTTAACCGACTAAAAGGCATAAGTGTCCATATCTATTGAACCAAGCAAGACAGAATCGATTTTATTTTTGCAGATGATAGGTTTTTATGTGTATATTAATTCAAAAGCTGATACAAGGTTCTATCGTTAACGGTTCAATTTCTAAGTCAAAGTGGATGGGATTAACCGTCTAAAAGGGATAAGTGCCCATATCTATTATGGGTGGGGCTAACCGACTAAAAGGGATAAGTGTCCATATATATTGAACCAAGCAAGTTAGAATCGAATTTATTTTTGCAGATGGTAGGTTTTTATGTGTATATTAATTCACAAGCTGATGCAAGGTTCTATCGCTAACGGTTCAATTTCTACGTCATACTGGGTCGGGTTAACCGACTAAAAGGGATAAGTGTCCATATCTATTGAACCAAGCAAGATAGAATCGATTTTGTTTTTGCAGATGATAGGTTTTTATGTGTATATTAATTCAAAAGCTGATACAAGGTTCTATCGTTAACGGTTCAGTTTCTACGTCAAAGTGGATGGGGTTAACCGACTAAAAGGGATAAGTGTCCATATCTATTGTGGGTGGGGTTAACCGACTAAAAGGGATAAGTGTCCATCTCTATTGAACCAAGCAAGATAGAATCGATTTTGTTTTTGGAGATGATAGGTTTTTATGTGTATGTGGTGGGGTTAACCGACTAAAAGGGATAAGTATACATATCTATTGAACCAAGCAAGATAGAATCGAATTTATTTTTGCAGATGATAGGTTTTTATGTGTATATTAATCCACAAGCTGACCTAAGTTTCTATCGCTAACGGTTCAATTTCTACGTTATAGTGGGTGGGGTTAACCGACTAAAAGGGATAAGTATACATATCTATTGAACCAAGCAAGATAGAATCGAATTTATTTTTGCAGATGGTAGGTTTTTATGTGCATATTAATTCACAGGCTGATCCAAGGTTCTATCGCTAACGGTTCGATTTCTACGTCATACTGGGTGGGGTTAACCGACTAAAAGGGATAAGTGTCCATATCTATTGAACTAAGCAAGATAGAATCGAATTTATTTTTACAGATGGTAGGTTTTTATGTGTATATTAATCCACAGGCTGATCCAAGGTTCTATCGCTAACGGTTCGATTTCTACGTCATACTGGGTGTGAATAACCGAATAAAAGGGATAAGTGTCCATATATATTGAACCAAGCAAGACAGAATCGATTTTATTTTTGCAGATGATAGGTTTTTATGTGTATATTAATCCACAAGCTGACTTAAGTTTCTATCGTTAACGGTTCAATTTCTACGTTATAGTGGGTGGGGTTAACCGACTAAAAGGGATAAGTATACATATCTATTGAACCAAGCAAGATAGAATCGAATTTATTTTTGCAGATGGTAGGTTTTTATGTGCATATTAATTCACAGGCTGATCCAAGGTTCTATCGCTAACGGTTCGATTTCTACGTCATACTGGGTGGGGTTAACCGACTAAAAGGGATAAGTATCCATATCTATTGAACCAAGCAAGATAGAATCGAATTTATTTTTACAGATGGTAGGTTTTTATGTGTATATTAATCCACAAGCTGATCCAAGGTTCTATCGTTAACGGTTCAATTTCTGCGTCATACTGGGTGGGGTTAACCGACTAAAAGGGATAAGTGTCCATATATATTGAACCAAGCAAGACAGAATCGATTTTATTTTTGCAGATGGTAGGTTTTTATGTGTATATTAATCCACAAGCTGACCTAAGTTTCTATTGTTAACGGTTCAATTTCTACGTTATAGTGGGTGGGGTTAACCGACTAAAAGGGATAAGTGTCCATATCTATTGAATCAAGCAAGATAGAATCGATTTTGTTTTTGCAGATGATAGGTTTTTATGCGTATATTAATCCACAAGCCGATCCAAGGCTCTATCTCTTCTACGTCATAGTGGGTGGGGTTAACCGACTCAAAGGGATAAGTATACATATCTATTGAACCGAGCAAGATAGATTCAAATATATTTTTGCAGATGGTAGGTTTTTATGTGTATACTAATCCACAAGCTGATCCAAGGCTCTATCTTTAACGGTTCAATTTCTACGTCAAAGTGCATGGGGTTAACCGACTAAAAGGGATAAGTGTCCATATCTATTGAATCAAGCAAGATAGAATCGATTTTGTTTTTGCAGATGATAGGTTTTTATGTGTATATTAATCCACGAGCTGATCCAAGGTTCTATCGTTAACGGTTCAATTTCTACGTCAAAGTGGATTGGGTTAACCGACTAAAAGGGATAAGTGTCCATATCTATTGTGGGTGGGGTTAACCGACTAAAAGGGATAAGTGTCCATATCTATTGAATCAAGCAAGATAGAATCGATTTTGTTTTTGCAGATGATAGGTTTTTATGCGTATATTAATCCACAAGCCGATCCAAGGCTCTATCTCTTCTACGTCATAGTGGGTGGGGTTAACCGACTAAAAGGGATAAGTATACATATCTATTGAACCGAGCAAGATAGAATCAAATATATTTTTGCAGATGGTAGGTTTTTATGTGTATATTAATCCACAAGCTGATCCAAGGTTCTATCGCTAACGGTTCAATTTCTACGTCATACTGGGTGGGAATAACCGAATAAAAGGGATAAGTGTCCATATCTATTGAACCAAGCAAAATAGAATCGATTTTGTTTTTGCAGATGATAGGTCTTTATGTGTATATTAATCCACAAGCTGACCTAAGTTTCTATCGTTAACGGTTCAATTTCTACGTTATAGTGGGTGGGGTTAACCGACTAAAAGGGATAAGTATACATAACTATTGAACCAAGCAAGATAGAATCGAATTTATTTTTGCAGATGATAGGTTTTTATGTGTATATTAATCCACAAGCTGACCTAAGTTTCTATCGTTAACGGTTCAATTTCTACGTTATAGTGGGTGGGGTTAACCGACTAAAAGGGATAAGTATGCATAACTATTGAACCAAGCAAGATAGAATCAAATTTATTTTTACAGATGGTAGGTTTTTATGTGTATATTAATCCACAGGCTGATCCAAGGTTCTATCGCTAACGGTTCGATTTCTACGTCATACTGGGTGGGAATAACCGGATAAAAGGGATAAGTGTCCATATCTATTGAACCAAGCAAAATAGAATCGATTTTGTTTTTGCAGATGATAGGTCTTTATGTGTATATTAATCCACAAGCTGACCTAAGTTTCTATCGTTAACGGTTCAATTTCTACGTTATAGTGGGTGGGGTTAACCGACTAAAAGGGATAAGTATACATAACTATTGAACCAAGCAAGATAGAATCGAATTTATTTTTGCAGATGGTAGGTTTTTATGTGTATATTAATCCACAAGCTAATACAAGGTTCTATCGTTAACGGTTCAATTTCTACGTCAAAGTGGATGGGGTTAACCGACTAAAAGGGATAAGTGTCCATATCTATTGTGGGTGGGATTAACCGACTAAAAGGGATAAGTGTCTATATCTATTGTGGGTGGGATTAACCGACTAAAAGGGATAAGTGTCCATATCTATTGAACCAAGCAAGACAGAATCGATTTTGTTTCTGCAGATGATAGGTTTTTATGTGTATATTAATCCACAGGCTGATCCATGGTTCTATCGTTAACGATTCAATTTCTACGTCAAAGTGGGTAGGGTTAACCGACTAAAAGGGATAAGTGTCTATATCTATTGAACCAAGCAAGATAGAATCGATTTTGTTTTTGCAGATGATAGGTTTTTATGTGTAAATTAATTCAAAAGCTGATACAAGGTTCTATCGTTAACGGTCCAATTTCTACGTCAAAGTGGATGGGGTTATCCGACTAAAAGCGATAAGTGTCCATATCTATTGTGGGTGGGGTTAACCGACTAAAAGGCATAAGTGTCCATATCTATTGAACCAAGCAAGACAGAATCGATTTTATTTTTGCAGATGATAGGTTTTTATGTGTATATTAATTCAAAAGCTGATACAAGGTTCTATCGTTAACGGTTCAATTTCTAAGTCAAAGTGGATGGGATTAACCGTCTAAAAGGGATAAGTGCCCATATCTATTATGGGTGGGGCTAACCGACTAAAAGGGATAAGTGTCCATATATATTGAACCAAGCAAGTTAGAATCGAATTTATTTTTGCAGATGGTAGGTTTTTATGTGTATATTAATTCACAAGCTGATCCAAGGTTCTATCGCTAACGGTTCAATTTCTACGTCATACTGGGTCGGGTTAACCGACTAAAAGGGATAAGTGTCCATATCTATTGAACCAAGCAAGATAGAATCGATTTTGTTTTTGCAGATGATAGGTTTTTATGTGTATATTAATTCAAAAGCTGATACAAGGTTCTATCGTTAACGGTTCAATTTCTACGTCAAAGTGGATGGGGTTAACCGTCTAAAAGGGATAAGTGTCCATATCTATTGTGGGTGGGGTTAACCGACTAAAAGGGATAAGTGTCCATCTCTATTGAACCAAGCAAGATAGAATCGATTTTGTTTTTGGAGATGATAGGTTTTTATGTGTATGTGGTGGGGTTAACCGACTAAAAGGGATAAGTATACATATCTATTGAACAAAGCAAGATAGAATCGAATTTATTTTTGCAGATGATAGGTTTTTATGTGTATATTAATCCACAAGCTGACCTAAGTTTCTATCGCTAACGGTTCAATTTCTACGTTATAGTGGGTGGGGTTAACCGACTAAAAGGGATAAGTATACATATCTATTGAACCAAGCAAGATAGAATCGAATTTATTTTTGCAGATGGTAGGTTTTTATGTGTATATTAATTCACAGGCTGATCCAAGGTTCTATCGCTAACGGTTCGATTTCTACGTCATACTGGGTGGGGTTAACCGACTAAAAGGGATAAGTGTCCATATCTATTGAACTAAGCAAGATAGAATCGAATTTATTTTTACAGATGGTAGGTTTTTATGTGTATATTAATCCACAGGCTGATCCAAGGTTCTATCGCTAACGGTTCGATTTCTACGTCATACTGGGTGGGAATAACCGAATAAAATGGATAAGTGTCCATATATATTGAACCAAGCAAGACAGAATCGATTTTATTTTTGCAGATGATAGGTTTTTATGTGTATATTAATCCACAAGCTGACCTAAGTTTCTATCGTTAACGGTTCAATTTCTACGTTATAGTGGGTGGGGTTAACCGACTAAAAGGGATAAGTATACATATCTATTGAACCAAGCAAGATAGAATCGAATTTATTTTTGCAGATGATAGGTTTTTATGTGTATATTAATCCGCAAGCTGACCTAAGTTTCTATCGTTAAAGGTTCAATTTCTACGTTATAGTGGGTGGGGTTAACCGGCTAAAAGGGATAAGTATACATATCTATTGAACCAAGCAAGATAGAATCGAATTTATTTTTGCAGATGGTAGGTTTTTATGTGTATATTAATCCACAAGCTGATCCAAGGTTCTATCGTTAACGGTTCAATTTCTGCGTCATACTGGGTGGGGTTAACCGACTAAAAGGGATAAGTGTCCATATATATTGAACCAAGCAAGACAGAATCGATTTTATTTTTGCAGATGGTAGGTTTTTATGTATATATTAATCCACAAGCTGACCTAAGTTTCTATTGTTAACGGTTCAATTTCTACGTTATAGTGGGTGGGGTTAACCGACTAAAAGGGATAAGTGTCCATATCTATTGAATCAAGCAAGATAGAATCGATTTTGTTTTTGCAGATGATAGGTTTTTATGCGTATATTAATCCACAAGCCGATCCAAGGCTCTATCTCTTCTACGTCATAGTGAGTGGGGTTAACCGACTAAAAGGGATAAGTATACATATCTATTGAACCGAGCAAGATAGATTCAAATATATTTTTGCAGATGGTAGGTTTTTATGTGTATATTAATCCACAAGCTGATCCAAGGCTCTATCTTTAACGGTTCAATTTCTACGTCAAAGTGCATGGGGTTAACCGACTAAAAGGGATAAGTGTCCATATCTATTGAATCAAGCAAGATAGAATCGATTTTGTTTTTGCAGATGATAGGTTTTTATGTGTATATTAATCCACGAGCTGATCCAAGGTTCTATCGTTAACGGTTCAATTTCTACGTCAAAGTGGATTGGGTTAACCGACTAAAAGGGATAAGTGTCCATATCTATTGTGGGTGGGGTTAACCGACTAAAAGGGATAAGTGTCCATATCTATTGAATCAAGCAAGATAGAATCGATTTTGTTTTTGCAGATGATAGGTTTTTATGCGTATATTAATCCACAAGCCGATCCAAGGCTCTATCTCTTCTACGTCATAGTGGGTGGGGTTAACCGACTAAAAGGGATAAGTATACATATCTATTGAACCGAGCAAGATAGAATCAAATATATTTTTGCAGATGGTAGGTTTTTATGTGTATATTAATCCACAAGCTGATCCAAGGTTCTTTCGCTAACGGTTCAATTTCTACGTCATACTGGGTCGGGTTAACCGACTAAAAGGGATAAGTGTCCATATCTATTGAACCAAGCAAGATAGAATCGATTTTGTTTTTGCAGATGATAGGTTTTTATGTGTATATTTTTTCAAAAGCTGATCCAAGGTTCTATCGCTAACGGTTCAATTTCTACGTCAAAGTGGGTAGGGTTAACCGACTAAAAGGGATAAGTGTCCATATCTATTGAACCAAGCAAGTAGAATCGATTTTGTTTTTGCAGATGATAGGTTTTTATGTGTATATTAATTCAAAAGCTGATACAAAGTTCTATCGTTAACGGTTCAATTTCTACGTCAAAGTGGATGGGGTTATCCGACTAAAAGGGATAAGTGTCCATATCTATTGTGGGTGGGATTAACCGACTAAAAGGGATAAGTGTCCATATCTATTGTGGGTGGGATTAACCGACTAAGAGGGATAAGTGTCCATATCTATTGAACCAAGCAAGACAGAATCGATTTTGTTTCTGCAGATGATAGGTTTTTATGTGTATATTAATCCACAGGCTGATCCATGGTTCTATCGTTAACGATTCAATTTCTACGTCAAAGTGGGTAGGGTTAACCGACTAAAAGGGATAAGTGTCTATATCTATTGAACCAAGCAAGATAGAATCGATTTTGTTTTTGCAGATGATAGGTTTTTATGTGTAAATTAATTCAAAAGCTGATACAAGGTTCTATCGTTAACGGTCCAATTTCTACGTCAAAGTGGATGGGGTTATCCGGCTAAAAGCGATAAGTGTCCATATCTATTGTGGGTGGGGTTAACCGACTAAAAGGCATAAGTGTCCATATCTATTGAACCAAGCAAGACAGAATCGATTTTATTTTTGCAGATGATAGGTTTTTATGTGTATATTAATTCAAAAGCTGATACAAGGTTCTATCGTTAACGGTTCAATTTCTAAGTCAAAGTGGATGGGATTAACCGTCTAAAAGGGATAAGTGCCCATATCTATTATGGGTGGGGCTAACCGACTAAAAGGGATAAGTGTCCATATATATTGAACCAAGCAAGTTAGAATCGAATTTATTTTTGCAGATGGTAGGTTTTTATGTGTATATTAATTCACAAGCTGATCCAAGGTTCTATCGCTAACGGTTCAATTTCTACGTCATACTGGGTCGGGTTAACCGACTAAAAGGGATAAGTGTCCATATCTATTGAACCAAGCAAGATAGAATCGATTTTGTTTTTGCAGATGATAGGTTTTTATGTGTATATTAATTCAAAAGCTGATACAAGGTTCTATCGTTAACGGTTCAATTTCTAGGTCAAAGTGGATGGGGTTAACCGACTAAAAGGGATAAGTGTCCATATCTATTGTGGGTGGGGTTAACCGACTAAAAGGGATAAGTGTCCATCTCTATTGAACCAAGCAAGATAGAATCGATTTTGTTTTTGGAGATGATAGGTTTTTATGTGTATGTGGTGGGGTTAACCGACTAAAAGGGATAAGTATACATATCTATTGAACCAAGCAAGATAGAATCGAATTTATTTTTGCAGATGATAGGTTTTTATGTGTATATTAATCCACTAGCTGACCTAAGTTTCTATCGCTAACGGTTCAATTTCTACGTTATAGTGGGTGGGGTTAACCGACTAAAAGGGATAAGTATACATATCTATTGAACCAAGCAAGATAGAATCGAATTTATTTTTGCAGATGGTAGGTTTTTATGTGTATATTAATTCACAGGCTGATCCAAGGTTCTATCGCTAACGGTTCGATTTCTACGTCATACTGGGTGGGGTTAACCGACTAAAAGGGATAAGTGTCCATATCTATTGAACTAGGCAAGATAGAATCGAATTTATTTTTAAAGATGGTAGGTTTTTATGTGTATATTAATCCACAGGCTGATCCAAGGTTCTATCGCTAACGGTTCGATTTCTACGTCAAACTGGGTGTGAATAACCGAATAAAAGGGATAAGTGTCCATATATATTGAACCAAGCAAGACAGAATCGATTTTATTTTTGCAGATGATAGGTTTTTATGTGTATATTAATCCACAAGCTGACTTAAGTTTCTATCGTTAACGGTTCAATTTCTACGTTATAGTGGGTGGGGTTAACCGACTAAAAGGGATAAGTATACATATCTATTGAACCAAGCAAGATAGAATCGAATTTATTTTTGCAGATGGTAGGTTTTTATGTGTACATTAATTCACAGGCTGATCCAAGGTTCTATCGCTAACGGTTCGATTTCTACGTCATACTGGGTGGGGTTAACCGACTAAAATGGATAAGTATCCATATCTATTGAACCAAGCAAGATAGAATCGAATTTATTTTTACAGATGGTAGGTTTTTATGTGTATATTAATCCACAGGCTGATCCAAGGTTCTATCGCTAACGGTTCGATTTCTACGTCATACTGGGTGGGAATAACCGAATAAAATGGATAAGTGTTCATATATATTGAACCAAGCAAGACAGAATCGATTTTATTTTTGCAGATGATAGGTTTTTATGTGTATATTAATCCACAAGCTGACCTAAGTTTCTATCGTTAACGGTTCAATTTCTACGTTATAGTGGGTGGGGTTAACCGACTAAAAGGGATAAGTATACATATCTATTGAACCAAGCAAGATAGAATCGAATTTATTTTTGCAGATGATAGGTTTTTATGTGTATATTAATCCGCAAGCTGACCTAAGTTTCTATCGTTAAAGGTTCAATTTCTACGTTATAGTGGGTGGGGTTAACCGACTAAAAGGGATAAGTATACATATCTATTGAACCAAGCAAGATAGAATCGAATTTATTTTTGCAGATGGTAGGTTTTTATGTGTATATTAATCCACAAGCTGATCCAAGGTTCTATCGTTAACGGTTCAATTTCTGCGTCATACTGGGTGGGGTTAACCGACTAAAAGGGATAAGTGTCCATATATATTGAACCAAGCAAGACAGAATCGATTTTATTTTTGCAGATGGTAGGTTTTTATGTGTATATTAATCCACAAGCTGACCTAAGTTTCTATTGTTAACGGTTCAATTTCTACGTTATAGTGGGTGGGGTTAACCGACTAAAAGGGATAAGTGTCCATATCTATTGAATCAAGCAAGATAGAATCGATTTTGTTTTTGCAGATGATAGGTTTTTATGCGTATATTAATCCACAAGCCGATCCAAGGCTCTATCTCTTCTACGTCATAGTGGGTGGGGTTAACCGACTAAAAGGGATAAGTATACATATCTATTGAACCGAGCAAGATAGAATCAAATATATTTTTGCAGATGGTAGGTTTTTATGTGTATATTAATCCACAAGCTGATCCAAGGCTCTATCTTTAACGGTTCAATTTCTACGTCAAAGTGCATGGGGTTAACCGACTAAAAGGGATAAGTGTCCATATCTATTGAATCAAGCAAGATAGAATCGATTTTGTTTTTGCAGATGATAGGTTTTTATGTGTATATTAATCCACGAGCTGATCCAAGGTTCTATCGTTAACGGTTCAATTTCTACGTCAAAGTGGATTGGGTTAACCGACTAAAAGGGATAAGTGTCCATATCTATTGTGGGTGGGGTTAACCGACTAAAAGGGATAAGTGTCCATATCTATTGAATCAAGCAAGATAGAATCGATTTTGTTTTTGCAGATGATAGGTTTTTATGCGTATATTAATCCACAAGCCGATCCAAGGCTCTATCTCTTCTACGTCATAGTGGGTGGGGTTAACCGACTAAAAGGGATAAGTATACATATCTATTGAACCGAGCAAGATAGAATCAAATATATTTTTGCAGATGGTAGGTTTTTATGTGTATATTAATCCACAAGCTGATCCAAGGTTCTATCGTTAACGGTTCAATTTCTGCGTCATACTGGGTGGGGTTAACCGACTAAAAGGGATAAGTGTCCATATATATTGAACCAAGCAAGACAGAATCGATTTTATTTTTGCAGATGGTAGGTTTTTATGTGTATATTAATCCACAAGCTGACCTAAGTTTCTATTGTTAACGGTTCAATTTCTATGTTATAGTGGGTGGGGTTAACCGACTAAAAGGGATAAGTGTCCATATCTATTGAATCAAGCAAGATAGAATCGATTTTGTTTTTGCAGATGATAGGTTTTTATGCGTATATTAATCCACAAGCCGATCCAAGGCTCTATCTCTTCTACGTCATAGTGGGTGGGGTTAACCGACTAAAAGGGATAAGTATACATATCTATTGAACCGAGCAAGATAGAATCAAATATATTTTTGCAGATGGTAGGTTTTTATGTGTATATTAATCCACAAGCTGATCCAAGGCTCTATCTTTAACGGTTCAATTTCTACGTCAAAGTGCATGGGGTTAACCGACTAAAAGGGATAAGTGTCCATATCTATTGAATCAAGCAAGATAGAATCGATTTTGTTTTTGCAGATGATAGGTTTTTATGTGTATATTAATCCACGAGCTGATCCAAGGTTCTATCGTTAACGGTTCAATTTCTACGTCAAAGTGGATTGGGTTAACCGACTAAAAGGGATAAGTGTCCATATCTATTGTGGGTGGGGTTAACCGACTAAAAGGGATAAGTGTCCATATCTATTGAACCAAGCAAGACAGAATCGATTTTATTTTTGCAGATGGTAGGTTTTTATGTGTATATTAATCCACAAGCTGACCTAAGTTTCTATTGTTAACGGTTCAATTTCTACGTTATAGTGGGTGGGGTTAACCGACTAAAAGGGATAAGTGTCCATATCTATTGAATCAAGCAAGATAGAATCGATTTTGTTTTTGCAGATGATAGGTTTTTATGTGTATATTAATCCACGAGCTGATCCAAGGTTCTATCGTTAACGGTTCAATTTCTGCCTCAAAGTGGGTGGGATTAACCGACTAAAAGGGATAAGTATCCATATCTATTGTGGGTGGGGTTAACCGACTAAAGGGGATAAGAGTCCATATCTATTGAACCAAGCAAAACAGAATCGATTTTATTTTTGCAGATGATAGGTCTTTATGTGTATATTAATTCAAAAGCTAATACAAGGTTCTGTCGTTAACGGTCCAATTTCTACGTCAAAGTGGATGGGATTAACCGACTAAAAGGGATAAGTGCCCATATCTATTGTGGGTGGGGCTAACCGACTAAAAGGGTTAAGTGTCCATACCTATTGAACCAAGTAAGATAGAATCGAATTTATTTTTGCAGATGGTAGGTTTTTATGTGTATATTAATCCACAAGCTGACCCAAGATTCTATCGCTAACGGTTCAATTTCTACGTCATACTGGGTGGGGTTAACTGACTAAAAGGGATAAGTGTCCATATCTATTGAACCAAGCAAGGTAGAATCGAATTTATTTTTGCAGATGGTAGGTTTTTATGTGTATATTAATCCACAAGCTGACCCAAGATTCTATCGTTAACGGTTCAATTTCTACGTCAAAGTGGATGGGGTTAACCGTCTAAAAGGGATAAGTGTCCATATCTATTGTGGGTTGGGTTAACCGACTAAAAGGGATAAATGTCCATATTTATTGAACCAAGCAAGATAGAATCGATTTTGTTTTTGCAGATGATAGGTTTTTATGTGTACATTAATCCACAAGCTGATCCAAGCTTCTATCGTTAACGATTCAATTTCTACGCCAAAGTGGGTGGGGTTAACCGACTAAAAGGGATAAGTGTCCATATCTATTGAACCAAGCAAGATAGAATCGATTTTGTTTTTGCAGATGGTAGGCTTTTATGTGTATATTAATCCACAAGCTGACCCAAGGTTCTATCGTTAACGGTTCAATTTCTACGTCAAAGTGGATGGGGTTAACCGTCTAAAAGGGATAAGTGTCCATATCTATTGTGGGTGGGGTTAACCGACTAAAAGGGATAAGTGTCCATATCTATTGAACCAAGCAAGATAGAATCGATTTTGTTTTTGTAGATGATAGGTTTTTATGTGTATATTAATCTACAAGCTGATCCAAGGTTCTATCGTTAACGATTCAGTTTCTACGCCAAAGTGGGTGGGGTTAACCGACTAAAAGGGATAAGTGTCCATATCTATTGAACCAAGCAAGATAGAATCGATTTTGTTTTTGCAGATGGTAGGTTTTTATGTGTATATTAATCTACAAGCTGACCCAAGGTCCTATCATTAACGGTTCAATTTCTACGTCAAATTGGATGGGGTTAACCGTCTAAAAGGGATAAGTGTCCATATCTATTGTGGGTGGGGTTAACCGACTAAAAGGGATAAGTGTCCATATCTATTGAACCAAGCAAGATAGAATCGATTTTGTTTTTGCAGATGATAGGCTTTTATGTGTATATTAATCCACAAGCTGATCCAAGGTTCTATCGTTAACGATTCAGTTTCTACGCCAAAGTGGGTGGGGTTAACCGACTAAAAGGGATAAGCGTCCATATCTATTGAACCAAGCAAGATATAATCGATTTTGTTCTTGAAGATGATAGGTTTTTATGCGTATTTTAATCCACTAGCCGACCCAAGGCTCTATCTCTTCTACGTCATAGTGGGTGGGGTTAACCGACTAAAAGGGATAAGTATACATATCTATTGAACCAAGCAAGATAGAATCGAATTTATTTTTGCAGATGATAGGTTTTTATGTGTATATTAATCCACAAGCTGACCTAAGTTTCTATCGTTAACGGTTCAATTTCTACGTTATAGTGGGTGGGGTTAACCGACTAAAAGGGATAAGTATACATATCTATTGAACCAAGCAAGATAGAATCGAATTTATTTTTGCAGATGGTAGGTTTTTATGTGTATATTAATTCACAGGCTGATCCAAGGTTCTATCGCTAACGGTGCGATTTCTACGTCATAGTGGGTGGGGTTAACCGACTAAAAGGGATAAGTATACATATCTATTGAACCAAGCAAGATAGAATCGAATTTATTTTTGCAGATGATAGGTTTTTATGTGTATATTAATCCACAAGCTGACCTAAGTTTCTATCGTTAACGGTTCAATTTCTACGTTATAGTGGGTGGGGTTAACCGACTAAAAGGGATAAGTATACATATCTATTGAACCAAGCAAGATAGAATCGAATTTATTTTTACAGATGGTAGGTTTTTATGTGTATATTAATCCACAGGCTGATCCAAGGTTCTATCGCTAACGGTTCGATTTCTACGTCATACTGGGTGGGAATAACCGAATAAAAGGGATAAGTGTCCATATATATTGAACCAAGCAAGACAGAATCGATTTTATTTTTGCAGATGATAGGTTTTTATGTGTATATTAATCCACAAGCTGACCTAAATTTCTATCGTTAACGGTTCAATTTCTACGTTATAGTGGGTGGGGTTAACCGACTAAAAGGGATAAGTATACATATCTATTGAACCAAGCAAGATAGAATCGAATTTATTTTTGCAGATGATAGGTTTTTATGTGTATATTAATCCGCAAGCTGACCTAAGTTTCTATCGTTAACGGTTTAATTTCTACGTTATAGTGGGTGGGGTTAACCGAATAAAAGGGATAAGTATACATATCTATTGAACCAAGCAAGATAGAATCGAATTTATTTTTGCAGATGGTAGGTTTTTATGTGTATATTAATCCACAAGCTGATCCAAGGTTCTATCTTTAACGGTTCAATTTCTACGCCAAAGTGCATGGGGTTAACCGACTAAAAGGGATAATTGTCCATATCTATTGAATCAAGCAAGATAGAATCGATTTTATTTTTGCAGATGGTAGGTTTCTATGTGTATATTAATCCACAAGCTGACCTAAGTTTCTATTGTTAACGGTTCAATTTCTACGTTATAGTGGGTGGGGTTAACCGACTAAAAGGGATAAGTATACATATCTATTGAACCAAGCAAGATAGAATCGAATTTATTTTTGCAGATGATAGTTTTTTATGTGTATATTAATCCGCAAGCTGACCTAAGTTTCTATCGTTAACGGTTCAATTTCTACGTTATAGTGGGTGGGGTTAACCGACTAAAAGGGATAAGTATACATATCTATTGAACCAAGCAAGATAGAATCGAATTTATTATTGCAGGTGATAGGTTTTTATGTGTATATTAATCCGCAAGCTGACCTAAGTTTCTATCGTTAACGGTTCAATTTCTACGTTATAGTGGGTGGGGTTAACCGACTAAAAGGGATAAGTATACATATCTATTGAACCAAGCAAGATAGAATCGAATTTATTTTTGCAGATGGTAGGTTTTTATGTGTATATTAATTCACAGGCTGATCCAAGGTTCTATCGCTAACGGTTCGATTTCTACGTCATACTGGGTGGGGTTAACCGACTAAAAGGGATAAGTGTCCATATCTATTGAACTAAGCAAGATAGAATCGAATTTATTTTTACAGGTGGTAGGTTTTTATGTGTATATTAATTCACAGGCTGATCCAAGGTTCTATCGCTAACGGTTCGATTTCTACGTCATACTGGGTGGGGTTAACCGACTAAAAGGGATAAGTGTCCATATCTATTGAACTAAGCAAGATAGAATCGAATTTATTTTTACAGATGGTAGGTTTTTATGTGTATATTAATCCACAGGCTGATCCAAGGTTCTATCGCTAACGGTTCGATTTCTACGTCATACTGGGTGGGAATAACCGAATAAAAGGGATAAGTGTCCATATATATTGAACCATGCAAGACAGAATCGATTTTATTTTTGCAGATGATAGGTTTTTTGTGTATATTAATCCACAAGCTGACCTAAGTTTCTATCGTTAACGGTTCAATTTCTACGTTATAGTGGGTGGGGTTAACCGACTAAAAGGGATAAGTATACATATCTATTGAACCAAGCAAGGTAGAATCGAAATTATTTTTGCAGATGATAGGTTTTTATGTGTATATTAATCCGCAAGCTGACCTAAGTTTCTATCGTTAACGGTTCAATTTCTACGTTATACTGGGTGGGGTTAACCGACTAAAAGGGATAAGTGTCCATATATATTGAACCAAGCAAGACAGAATCGATTTTATTTTTGCAGATGGTAGGTTTTTATGTGTGTATTAATCCACAAGCTGACCTAAGTTTCTATTGTTAACGGTTCAATTTCTACGTTATAGTGGGTGGGGTTAACCGACTAAAAGGGATAAGTGTCCATATCTATTGAATCAAGCAAGATAGAATCGATTTTGTTTTTGCAGATGATAGGTTTTTATGCGTATATTAATCCACAAGCCGATCCAAAGCTCTATCTCTTCTACGTCATAGTGGGTGGGGTTAACCGACTAAAAGGGATAAGTATACATATCTATTGAACCGAGCAAGATAGAATCAAATATATTTTTGCAGATGGTAGGTATTTATGTGTATATTAATCCACAAGCTGATCAAAGGCTCTATCTTTAACGGTTCAATTTCTACGCCAAAGTGCATGGGGTTAACCGACTAAAAGGGATAAGTGTCCATATCTATTGAATCAAGCAAGATAGAATCGATTTTGTTTTTGCAGATGATAGGGTTTTATGTGTATATTAATCCACGAGCTGATCCAAGGTTCTATCGTTAACGGTTCAATTTCTACGTCAAAGTGGATTGGGTTAACCGACTAAAAGGGATAAGTGACCATATCTATTGTGGGTGGGGTTAACCGACTAAAAGGGATAAGTGTCCATATCTATTGAACCAAGCAAAATAGAATCGATTTTATTTTTGCAGATGGTAGGTTTTTATGTGTATATTAATCCACAAGCAGATCCAAGGTCCTATCGTTAACGGTTCAATTTCTGCGTCAAAGTGGGTGGGATTAACCGACTAAAAGGGATAAGTATCCATATCTATTGTGGGTGGGGTTAACCGACTAAAGGGGATAAGAGTCCATATCTATTGAACCAAGCAAAACAGAATCGATTTTATTTTTGCAGATGATAGGTCTTTATGTGTATATTAATTCAAAAGCTGATACAAGGTTCTGTCGTTAACGGTCCAATTTCTACGTCAAAGTGGATGGGATTAACCGACTAAAAGGGATAAGTGCCCATATCTATTGTGGGTGGGGCTAACCGACTAAAAGGGTTAAGTGTCCATACCTATTGAACCAAGTAAGATAGAATCGAATTTATTTTTGCAGATGGTAGGTTTTTATGTGTATATTAATCCACAAGCTGACCCAAGATTCTATCGCTAACGGTTCAATTTCTACGTCATACTGGGTGGGGTTAACTGACTAAAAGGGATAAGTGTCCATATCTATTGAACCAAGCAAGGTAGAATCGAATTTATTTTTGCAGATGGTAGGTTTTTGTGTGTATATTAATCCACAGGCTGATCCAAGGTTCTATCGCTAACGGTTTAATTTCTACGTCATACTGGGTGGGGTTAACCGACTAAAAGGGATAAGTGTCCATATCTATTGAACCAAGCAAGATAGATTCGATTTTGTTTTTGCGGATGATAGGTTTTTATGTGTATATTAATCCACAAGCTGACCCAAGGTTCTATCGTTAACGGTTCAATTTCTACGTCAAAGTGGATGGGGTTAAACGTCTAAAAGGGATAAGTGTCCATATCTATTGTGGGTGGGGTTAACCGACTAAAAGGGATAAGTGTCCATATCTATTGAACCAAGCAAGATAGAATCGATTTTGTTTTTGCAGATGATAGGTTTTTATGTGTACATTAATCCACAAGCTGATCCAAGGTTCTATCGTTAACGATTCAATTTCTACGCCAAAGTGGGTGGGGTTAACCGACTAAAAGGGATAAGTGTCCATATCTATTGAACCAAGCAAGATAGAATCGATTTTGTTTTTGCAGATGGTAGGTTTTTATGTGTATATTAATCCACAAGCTGACCCAAAGTTCTATCGTTAACGGTTCAATTTCTACGTCAAAGTGGATGGGGTTAACCGTCTAAAAGGGATAAGTGTCCATATCTATTGTGGGTTGGGTTAACCGACTAAAAGGGATAAGTGTCCATATCTATTGAACCAAGCAAGATAGAATCGATTTTGTTTTTGCAGATGATAGGTTTTTATGTGTATATTAATCCACAAGCTGATCCAAGGTTCTATCGTTAACGATTCAGTTTCTACGCCAAAGTGGGTGGGGTTAACCGACTAAAAGGGATAAGGTTCCATATCTATTGAACCAAGCAAGATAGAATCGATTTTGTTTTTGCAGATGGTAGGTTTTTATGTGTATATTAATCCACAAGCTGACCCAAGTTTCTATCGTTAACGGTTCAATTTCTACGTTATATTGGGTGGGGTTAACCGACTAAAAGGGATAAGTATACATATCTATTGAACCAAGCAAGATAGAATCGAATTTATTTTTGCAGATGGTAGGTTTTTATGTGTATATTAATCCACACGCTGATCCAAGGTTCTATTGCTAACGGTTCGATTTCTACGTCATACTGGGTGGGAATAACCGAATAAAAGGGACAAGTGTCCATATCTATTGAACCAAGCAAGATAGAATCGATTTTATTTTTGCAGATGGTAGGTTTTTATGTGTATATTAATCCACAGGCTGGCCTAAGTTTCTATCGTTAACGGTTCAATTTCTACGTTATAGTGGGAAAAAGGGATAAGTATACATATCTATTGAACCAAGCAAGATAGAATCGAATTTATTTTTGCAGATGGTAGGTTTTTATGTGTATATTAATCCACAAGCTGATCCAAAGCTCTATCTCTTCTACGTCATAGTGGGTGGGTTAACCGACTAAAAGGGATAAGTATACATATCTATTGAACCGAGCAAGATAGAATCAAATATATTTTTGCAGATGGTAGGTATTTATGTGTATATTAATCCACAAGCTGATCAAAGGCTCTATCTTTAACGGTTCAATTTCTACGCCAAAGTGCATGGGGTTAACCGACTAAAAGGGATAAGTGTCCATATCTATTGAATCAAGCAAGATAGAATCGATTTGTTTTTGCAGATGATAGGGTTTTATGTGTATATTAATCCACGAGCTGATCCAAGGTTCTATCGTTAACGGTTCAATTTCTACGTCAAAGTGGATTGGGTTAACCGACTAAAAGGGATAAGTGACCATATCTATTGTGGGTGGGGTTAACCGACTAAAAGGGATAAGTGTCCATATCTATTGAACCAAGCAAAATAGAATCGATTTTATTTTTGCAGATGGTAGGTTTTTATGTGTATATTAATCCACAAGCAGATCCAAGGTCCTATCGTTAACGGTTCAATTTCTGCGTCAAAGTGGGTGGGATTAACCGACTAAAAGGGATAAGTATCCATATCTATTGTGGGTGGGGTTAACCGACTAAAGGGGATAAGAGTCCATATCTATTGAACCAAGCAAAACAGAATCGATTTTATTTTTGCAGATGATAGGTCTTTATGTGTATATTAATTCAAAAGCTGATACAAGGTTCTGTCGTTAACGGTCCAATTTCTACGTCAAAGTGGATGGGATTAACCGACTAAAAGGGATAAGTGCCCATATCTATTGTGGGTGGGGCTAACCGACTAAAAGGGTTAAGTGTCCATACCTATTGAACCAAGTAAGATAGAATCGAATTTATTTTTGCAGATGGTAGGTTTTTATGTGTATATTAATCCACAAGCTGACCCAAGATTCTATCGCTAACGGTTCAATTTCTACGTCATACTGGGTGGGGTTAACTGACTAAAAGGGATAAGTGTCCATATCTATTGAACCAAGCAAGGTAGAATCGAATTTATTTTTGCAGATGGTAGGTTTTTGTGTGTATATTAATCCACAGGCTGATCCAAGGTTCTATCGCTAACGGTTTAATTTCTACGTCATACTGGGTGGGGTTAACCGACTAAAAGGGATAAGTGTCCATATCTATTGAACCAAGCAAGATAGATTCGATTTTGTTTTTGCGGATGATAGGTTTTTATGTGTATATTAATCCACAAGCTGACCCAAGGTTCTATCGTTAACGGTTCAATTCTACGTCAAAGTGGATGGGGTTAAACGTCTAAAAGGGATAAGTGTCCATATCTATTGTGGGTGGGGTTAACCGACTAAAAGGGATAAGTGTCCATATCTATTGAACCAAGCAAGATAGAATCGATTTTGTTTTTGCAGATGATAGGTTTTATGTGTACATTAATCCACAAGCTGATCCAAGGTTCTATCGTTAACGATTCAATTTCTACGCCAAAGTGGGTGGGGTTAACCGACTAAAAGGGATAAGTGTCCATATCTATTGAACCAAGCAAGATAGAATCGATTTTGTTTTTGCAGATGGTAGGTTTTTATGTGTATATTAATCCACAAGCTGACCCAAAGTTCTATCGTTAACGGTTCAATTTCTACGTCAAAGTGGATGGGGTTAACCGTCTAAAAGGGATAAGTGTCCATATCTATTGTGGGTTGGGTTAACCGACTAAAAGGGATAAGTGTCCATATCTATTGAACCAAGCAAGATAGAATCGATTTTGTTTTTGCAGATGATAGGTTTTTATGTGTATATTAATCCACAAGCTGATCCAAGGTTCTATCGTTAACGATTCAGTTTCTACGCCAAAGTGGGTGGGGTTAACCGACTAAAAGGGATAAGGTTCCATATCTATTGAACCAAGCAAGATAGAATCGATTTTGTTTTTGCAGATGGTAGGTTTTTATGTGTATATTAATCCACAAGCTGACCCAAGTTTCTATCGTTAACGGTTCAATTTCTACGTTATATTGGGTGGGGTTAACCGACTAAAAGGGATAAGTATACATATCTATTGAACCAAGCAAGATAGAATCGAATTTATTTTTGCAGATGGTAGGTTTTTATGTGTATATTAATCCACACGCTGATCCAAGGTTCTATTGCTAACGGTTCGATTTCTACGTCATACTGGGTGGGAATAACCGAATAAAAGGGACAAGTGTCCATATCTATTGAACCAAGCAAGATAGAATCGATTTTATTTTTGCAGATGGTAGGTTTTTATGTGTATATTAATCCACAGGCTGGCCTAAGTTTCTATCGTTAACGGTTCAATTTCTACGTTATAGTGGGAAAAAGGGATAAGTATACATATCTATTGAACCAAGCAAGATAGAATCGAATTTATTTTTGCAGATGGTAGGTTTTTATGTGTATATTAATCCACAAGCTGATCCAAGGTTCTATCGTTAACGGTTCAATTTCTACGTCATACTGGGTGGGGTTAACCGACTAAAAGGGATAAGTGTCCAATATATTGAACCAAGCAAGACAGAATCGAATTTATTTTTGCAGATGGTAGGTTTTTATGTGTATATTAATCCACAAGCTGACCTAAGTTTCTATTGTTAACGGTTCAATTTCTACGTTATAGTGGGTGGGGTTAACCGACTAAAAGGGATAAGTGTCAATATCTATTGAATCAAGCAAGAGAGAATCGATTTTGTTTTTGCAGATGATAGGTTTTTATGCGTATATTAATCCACAAGCCGATCCAAGCCTCTATCTCTTCTACGTCATAGTGGGTGGGGTTAACCGACTAAAAGGGATAAGTATACATATCTATTGAACCAAGCAAGATAGAATGAAATATATTTTTGCAGATGGTAGGTTTTTATGTGTATATTAATCCACAAGCTGATCCAAGGCTCTATCTTTAACGGTTCAATTTCTACGTCAAAGTGGATGGGGTTAACCGACTAAAAGGGATAAGTGTCCATATCTATTGAATCAAGCAAGATAGAATCGATTTTGTTTTTGTAGATGATAGGTTTTTATGTGTATATTAATCCACGAGCTGTTCCAAGGTTCTATCGTTAACGGTTCAATTTCTACGTCAAAGTGGATGGGGTTAACCGACTAAAAGGGATAAGTGTCCATATCTATTGAACCAAGCAAGATAGAATCGATTTTTTTTTTGCAGATGATAGGTTTTTACGTGTATATTAATCCACAAGCTGATCCAAGGTTCTATCGTTAACGGCTCAATTTCTACGTCAAAGTGGGTCGGGTTAACCGACTAAAAGGGATAAGTGTCCATATCTATTGAACCAAGCAAGATAGAATCGATTTTATTTTTGCAGATGGTAGGTTTTTATGTGTATATTAATTCACATGCTGACCTAAGTTTCTATCGTTAACGGTTCAATTTCTACGTTATAGTGGGTGGGGTTAACCGACTAAAAGGGACAAGTATACATATCTATTGAACCAAGCAAGATAGAATCGAATTTATTTTTGCAGATGGTAGGTTTTTATGTGTATATTAATCCACAAGCTGATCCAAGGCTCTATCTTTAATGGTTCAATTTCTACGTAATAGTGGGTGGGGTTAACCGACTAAAAGGGATAATTGTCCATATCTATTGAATCAAGCAAGATAGAATCGATTTTATTTTTGCAGATGGTAGGTTTTTATGTGTATATTAATCCACAAGCTGACCTAAGTTTCTATTGTTAACGGTTCAATTTCTACGTTATAGTGGGTGGGGTTAACCGACTAAAAGGGATAAGTATACATATCTATTGAACCAAGCAAGATAGAATCGAATTTATTTTTGCAGATGATAGCTTTTTATGTGTATATTAATCCGCAAGCTGACCTAAGTTTCTATCGTTAACGGTTCAATTTCTACGTTATAGTGGGTGGGGTTAACCGACTAAAAGGGATAAGTATACATATCTATTGAACCAAGCAAGATAGAATCGAATTTATTATTGCAGATGATAGGTTTTTATGTGTATATTAATCCGCAAGCTGACCTAAGTTTCTATCGTTAACGGTTCAATTTCTACGTTATAGTGGGTGGGGTTAACCGACTAAAAGGGATAAGTATACATATCTATTGAACCAAGCAAGATAGAATCGAATTTCTTTTTGCAGATGGTAGGTTTTTATGTGTATATTAATTCACAGGCTGATCCAAGGTTCTATCGCTAACGGTTCGATTTCTACGTCATACTGGGTGGGGTTAACCGACTAAAAGGGATAAGTGTCCATATCTATTGAACTAAGCAAGATAGAATCGAATTTATTTTTACAGGTGGTAGGTTTTTATGTGTATATTAATTCACAGGCTGATCCAAGGTTCTATCGCTAACGGTTCGATTTCTACGTCATACTGGGTGGGGTTAACCGACTAAAAGGGATAAGTGTCCATATCTATTGAACTAAGCAAGATAGAATCGAATTTATTTTTACAGATGGTAGGTTTTTATGTGTATATTAATCCACAGGCTGATCCAAGGTTCTATCGCTAACGGTTCGATTTCTACGTCATACTGGGTGGGGTTAACCGACCAAAAGGGATAAGTGTCCATATCTATTGAACTAAGCAAGATAGAATCGAATTTATTTTTACAGGTGGTAGGTTTTTATGTGTATATTAATTCACGGGCTGATCCAAGGTTCTATCGCTAACGGTTCGATTTCTACGTCATACTGGGTGGGGTTAACCGACTAAAAGGGATAAGTGTCCATATCTATTGAACTAAGCAAGATAGAATCGAATTTATTTTTGCAGATGGTAGGTTTTTATGTGTATATTAATCCACAAGCTGATCCAAGGCTCTATCTTTAATGGTTCAATTTCTACGTAATAGTGGGTGGGGTTAACCGACTAAAAGGGATAATTGTCCATATCTATTGAATCAAGCAAGATAGAATCGATTTTGTTTTTGCAGATGATAGGTTTTTATGTGTATATTAATCCACGAGCTGTTCCAAGGTTCTATCGTTAACGGTTCAATTTCTACGTCAAAGTGGATGGGGTTAACCGACTAAAAGGGATAAGTGTCCATATCTATTGAACCAAGCAAGATAGAATCGATTTTTTTTTTGCAGATGGTAGGTTTTTATGTGTATATTAATCCACAAGCTGACCTAAGTTTCTATTGTTAACGGTTCAATTTCTACGTTATAGTGGGTGGGGTTAACCGACTAAAAGGGATAAGTATACATATCTATTGAACCAAGCAAGATAGAATCGAATTTATTTTTGCAGATGATAGCTTTTTATGTGTATATTAATCCGCAAGCTGACCTAAGTTTCTATTGTTAACGGTTCAATTTCTACGTTATAGTGGGTGGGGTTAACCGACTAAAAGGGATAAGTATACATATCAATTGAACCAAGCAAGATAGAATCGAATTTATTTTTGCAGATGATAGCTTTTTATGTGTATATTAATCCGCAAGCTGACCTAAGTTTCTATCGTTAACGGTTCAATTTCTACGTTATAGTGGGTGGGGTTAACCGACTAAAAGGGATAAGTATACATATCTATTGAACCAAGCAAGATAGAATCGAATTTATTATTGCAGATGATAGGTTTTTATGTGTATATTAATCCGCAAGCTGACCTAAGTTTCTATCGTTAACGGTTCAATTTCTACGTTATAGTGGGTGGGGTTAACCGACTAAAAGGGATAAGTATACATATCTATTGAACCAAGCAAGATAGAATCGAATTTCTTTTTGCAGATGGTAGGTTTTTATGTGTATATTAATTCACAGGCTGATCCAAGGTTCTATCGCTAACGGTTCGATTTCTACGTCATACTGGGTGGGGTTAACCGACTAAAAGGGATAAGTGTCCATATCTATTGAACTAAGCAAGATAGAATCGAATTTATTTTTACAGGTGGTAGGTTTTTATGTGTATATTAATTCACAGGCTGATCCAAGGTTCTATCGCTAACGGTTCGATTTCTACGTCATACTGGGTGGGGTTAACCGACTAAAAGGGATAAGTGTCCATATCTATTGAACTAAGCAAGATAGAATCGAATTTATTTTTACAGATGGTAGGTTTTTATGTGTATATTAATCCGCAGGCTGATCCAAGGTTCTATCGCTAACGGTTCGATTTCTACGTCATACTGGGTGGGGTTAACCGACCAAAAGGGATAAGTGTCCATATCTATTGAACTAAGCAAGATAGAATCGAATTTATTTTTACAGGTGGTAGGTTTTTATGTGTATATTAATTCACGGGCTGATCCAAGGTTCTATCGCTAACGGTTCGATTTCTACGTCATACTGGGTGGGGTTAACCGACTAAAAGGGATAAGTGTCCATATCTATTGAACTAAGCAAGATAGAATCGAATTTATTTTTGCAGATGGTAGGTTTTTATGTGTATATTAATCCACAAGCTGATCCAAGGCTCTATCTTTAATGGTTCAATTTCTACGTAATAGTGGGTGGGGTTAGCCGACTAAAAGGGATAATTGTCCATATCTATTGAATCAAGCAAGGTAGAATCGATTTTGTTTTTGCAGATGATAGGTTTTTATGTGTATATTAATCCACGAGCTGTTCCAAGGTTCTATCGTTAACGGTTCAATTTCTACGTCAAAGTGGATGGGGTTAACCGACTAAAAGGGATAAGTGTCCATATCTATTGAACCAAGCAAGATAGAATCGATTTTTTTTTTGCAGATGATAGGTTTTTACGTGTATATTAATCCACAAGCTGATCCAAGGTTCTATCGTTAACGGCTCAATTTCTACGTCAAAGTGGGTCGGGTTAACCGACTAAAAGGGATAAGTGTCCATATCTATTGAACCAAGCAAGATAGAATCGATTTTATTTTTGCAGATGGTAGGTTTTTATGTGTATATTAATTCACATGCTGACCTAAGTTTCTATCGTTAACGGTTCAATTTCTACGTTATAGTGGGTGGGGTTAACCGACTAAAAGGGACAAGTATACATATCTATTGAACCAAGCAAGATAGAATCGAATTTATTTTTGCAGATGGTAGGTTTTTATGTGTATATTAATCCACAAGCTGATCCAAGGCTCTATCTTTAATGGTTCAATTTCTACGTAATAGTGGGTGGGGTTAACCGACTAAAAGGGATAATTGTCCATATCTATTGAATCAAGCAAGATAGAATCGATTTTATTTTTGCAGATGGTAGGTTTTTATGTGTATATTAATCCACAAGCTGACCTAAGTTTCTATTGTTAACGGTTCAATTTCTACGTTATAGTGGGTGGGGTTAACCGACTAAAAGGGATAAGTATACATATCTATTGAACCAAGCAAGATAGAATCGAATTTATTTTTGCAGATGATAGCTTTTTATGTGTATATTAATCCGCAAGCTGACCTAAGTTTCTATCGTTAACGGTTCAATTTCTACGTTATAGTGGGTGGGGTTAACCGACTAAAAGGGATAAGTATACATATCTGTTGAACCAAGCAAGATAGAATCGAATTTATTATTGCAGATGATAGGTTTTTATGTGTATATTAATCCGCAAGCTGACCTAAGTTTCTATCGTTAACGGTTCAATTTCTACGTTATAGTGGGTGGGGTTAACCGACTAAAAGGGATAAGTATACATATCTATTGAACCAAGCAAGATAGAATCGAATTTCTTTTTGCAGATGGTAGGTTTTTATGTGTATATTAATCCACGAGCTGTTCCAAGGTTCTATCGTTAACGGTTCAATTTCTACGTCAAAGTGGATGGGGTTAACCGACTAAAAGGGATAAGTGTCCATATCTATTGAACCAAGCAAGATAGAATCGATTTTTTTTTTGCAGATGATAGGTTTTTACGTGTATATTAATCCACAAGCTGATCCAAGGTTCTATCGTTAACGGCTCAATTTCTACGTCAAAGTGGGTCGGGTTAACCGACTAAAAGGGATAAGTGTCCATATCTATTGAACCAAGCAAGATAGAATCGATTTTATTTTTGCAGATGGTAGGTTTTTATGTGTATATTAATCCGCAGGCTGATCCAAGGTTCTATCGCTAACGGTTCGATTTCTACGTCATACTGGGTGGGGTTAACCGACTAAAAGGGATAAGTGTCCATATCTATTGAACTAAGCAAGATAGAATCGAATTTATTTTTACAGGTGGTAGGTTTTTATGTGTATATTAATTCACAGGCTGATCCAAGGTTCTATCGCTAACGGTTCGATTTCTACGTCATACTGGGTGGGGTTAACCGACTAAAAGGGATAAGTGTCCATATCTATTGAACTAAGCAAGATAGAATCGAATTTATTTTTACAGATGGTAGGTTTTTATGTGTATATTAATCCACAGGCTGATCCAAGGTTCTATCGCTAACGGTTCGATTTCTACGTCATACTGGGTGGGGTTAACCGACCAAAAGGGATAAGTGTCCATATCTATTGAACTAAGCAAGATAGAATCGAATTTATTTTTACAGGTGGTAGGTTTTTATGTGTATATTAATTCACGGGCTGATCCAAGGTTCTATCGCTAACGGTTCGATTTCTACGTCATACTGGGTGGGGTTAACCGACTAAAAGGGATAAGTGTCCATATCTATTGAACTAAGCAAGATAGAATCGAATTTATTTTTGCAGATGGTAGGTTTTTATGTGTATATTAATCCACAAGCTGATCCAAGGCTCTATCTTTAATGGTTCAATTTCTACGTAATAGTGGGTGGGGTTAACCGACTAAAAGGGATAATTGTCCATATCTATTGAATCAAGCAAGATAGAATCGATTTTGTTTTTGCAGATGATAGGTTTTTATGTGTATATTAATCCACGAGCTGTTCCAAGGTTCTATCGTTAACGGTTCAATTTCTACGTCAAAGTGGATGGGGTTAACCGACTAAAAGGGATAAGTGTCCATATCTATTGAACCAAGCAAGATAGAATCGATTTTTTTTTTGCAGATGATAGGTTTTTACGTGTATATTAATCCACAAGCTGATCCAAGGTTCTATCGTTAACGGCTCAATTTCTACGTCAAAGTGGGTCGGGTTAACCGACTAAAAGGGATAAGTGTCCATATCTATTGAACCAAGCAAGATAGAATCGATTTTATTTTTGCAGATGGTAGGTTTTTATGTGTATATTAATTCACATGCTGACCTAAGTTTCTATCGTTAACGGTTCAATTTCTACGTTATAGTGGGTGGGGTTAACCGACTAAAAGGGACAAGTATACATATCTATTGAACCAAGCAAGATAGAATCGAATTTATTTTTGCAGATGGTAGGTTTTTATGTGTATATTAATCCACAAGCTGATCCAAGGCTCTATCTTTAATGGTTCAATTTCTACGTAATAGTGGGTGGGGTTAACCGACTAAAAGGGATAATTGTCCATATCTATTGAATCAAGCAAGATAGAATCGATTTTATTTTTGCAGATGGTAGGTTTTTTATGTGTATATTAATCCACAAGCTGACCTAAGTTTCTATTGTTAACGGTTCAATTTCTACGTTATAGTGGGTGGGGTTAACCGACTAAAAGGGATAAGTATACATATCTATTGAACCAAGCAAGATAGAATCGAATTTATTTTTGCAGATGATAGCTTTTTATGTGTATATTAATCCGCAAGCTGACCTAAGTTTCTATTGTTAACGGTTCAATTTCTACGTTATAGTGGGTGGGGTTAACCGACTAAAAGGGATAAGTATACATATCAATTGAACCAAGCAAGATAGAATCGAATTTATTTTTGCAGATGATAGCTTTTTATGTGTATATTAATCCGCAAGCTGACCTAAGTTTCTATCGTTAACGGTTCAATTTCTACGTTATAGTGGGTGGGGTTAACCGACTAAAAGGGATAAGTATACATATCTATTGAACCAAGCAAGATAGAATCGAATTTATTATTGCAGATGATAGGTTTTTATGTGTATATTAATCCGCAAGCTGACCTAAGTTTCTATCGTTAACGGTTCAATTTCTACGTTATAGTGGGTGGGGTTAACCGACTAAAAGGGATAAGTATACATATCTATTGAACCAAGCAAGATAGAATCGAATTTCTTTTTGCAGATGGTAGGTTTTTATGTGTATATTAATTCACAGGCCGATCCAAGGTTCTATCGCTAACGGTTCGATTTCTACGTCATACTGGGTGGGGTTAACCGACTAAAAGGGATAAGTGTCCATATCTATTGAACTAAGCAAGATAGAATCGAATTTATTTTTACAGGTGGTAGGTTTTTATGTGTATATTAATTCACAGGCTGATCCAAGGTTCTATCGCTAACGGTTCGATTTCTACGTCATACTGGGTGGGGTTAACCGACTAAAAGGGATAAGTGTCCATATCTATTGAACTAAGCAAGATAGAATCGAATTTATTTTTACAGATGGTAGGTTTTTATGTGTATATTAATCCGCAGGCTGATCCAAGGTTCTATCGCTAACGGTTCGATTTCTACGTCATACTGGGTGGGGTTAACCGACCAAAAGGGATAAGTGTCCATATCTATTGAACTAAGCAAGATAGAATCGAATTTATTTTTACAGGTGGTAGGTTTTTATGTGTATATTAATTCACGGGCTGACCCAAGGTTCTATCGCTAACGGTTCGATTTCTACGTCATACTGGGTGGGGTTAACCGACTAAAAGGGATAAGTGTCCATATCTATTGAACTAAGCAAGATAGAATCGAATTTATTTTTGCAGATGGTAGGTTTTTATGTGTATATTAATCCACAAGCTGATCCAAGGCTCTATCTTTAATGGTTCAATTTCTACGTAATAGTGGGTGGGGTTAACCGACTAAAAGGGATAATTGTCCATATCTATTGAATCAAGCAAGGTAGAATCGATTTTGTTTTTGCAGATGATAGGTTTTTATGTGTATATTAATCCACGAGCTGTTCCAAGGTTCTATCGTTAACGGTTCAATTTCTACGTCAAAGTGGATGGGGTTAACCGACTAAAAGGGATAAGTGTCCATATCTATTGAACCAAGCAAGATAGAATCGATTTTTTTTTTGCAGATGATAGGTTTTTACGTGTATATTAATCCACAAGCTGATCCAAGGTTCTATCGTTAACGGCTCAATTTCTACGTCAAAGTGGGTCGGGTTAACCGACTAAAAGGGATAAGTGTCCATATCTATTGAACCAAGCAAGATAGAATCGATTTTATTTTTGCAGATGGTAGGTTTTTATGTGTATATTAATTCACATGCTGACCTAAGTTTCTATCGTTAACGGTTCAATTTCTACGTTATAGTGGGTGGGGTTAACCGACTAAAAGGGACAAGTATACATATCTATTGAACCAAGCAAGATAGAATCGAATTTATTTTTGCAGATGGTAGGTTTTTATGTGTATATTAATCCACAAGCTGATCCAAGGCTCTATCTTTAATGGTTCAATTTCTACGTAATAGTGGGTGGGGTTAACCGACTAAAAGGGATAATTGTCCATATCTATTGAATCAAGCAAGATAGAATCGATTTTATTTTTGCAGATGGTAGGTTTTTATGTGTATATTAATCCACAAGCTGACCTAAGTTTCTATTGTTAACGGTTCAATTTCTACGTTATAGTGGGTGGGGTTAACCGACTAAAAGGGATAAGTGTCCATATCTATTGAACTAAGCAAGATAGAATCGAATTTATTTTTGCAGATGGTAGGTTTTTATGTGTATATTAATCCACAAGCTGATCCAAGGCTCTATCTTTAATGGTTCAATTTCTACGTAATAGTGGGTGGGGTTAACCGACTAAAAGGGATAATTGTCCATATCTATTGAATCAAGCAAGATAGAATCGATTTTATTTTTGCAGATGGTAGGTTTTTATGTGTATATTAATCCACAAGCTGACCTAAGTTTCTATTGTTAACGGTTCAATTTCTACGTTATAGTGGGTGGGGTTAACCGACTAAAAGGGATAAGTATACATATCTATTGAACCAAGCAAGATAGAATCGAATTTATTTTTGCAGATGATAGCTTTTCATGTGTATATTAATCCGCAAGCTGACCTAAGTTTCTATCGTTAACGGTTCAATTTCTACGTTATAGTGGGTGGGGTTAACCGACTAAAAGGGATAAGTATACATATCTATTGAACCAAGCAAGATAGAATCGAATTTATTATTGCAGATGATAGGTTTTTATGTGTATATTAATCCGCAAGCTGACCTAAGTTTCTATCGTTAACGGTTCAATTTCTACGTTATAGTGGGTGGGGTTAACCGACTAAAAGGGATAAGTATACATATCTATTGAACCAAGCAAGATAGAATCGAATTTATTTTTGCAGATGGTAGGTTTTTATGTGTATATTAATTCACAGGCTGATCCAAGGTTCTATCGCTAACGGTTCGATTTCTACGTCATACTGGGTGGGGTTAACCGACTAAAAGGGATAAGTTTCCATATATATTGAACCAAGCAAGACAGAATCGATTTTATTTTTGCAGATGGTAGGTTTTTATGTGTATATTAATCCACAAGCTGACCTAAGTTTCTATTGTTAACGGTTCAATTTCTACGTTATAGTGGGTGGGGTTAACCGACTAAAAGGGATAAGTGTCCATATCTATTGAATCAAGCAAGATAGAATCGATTTTGTTTTTGCAGATGATAGGTTTTTATGCGTATATTAATCCACAAGCCGATCCAAAGCTCTATCTCTTCTACGTCATAGTGGGTGGGGTTAACCGACTAAAAGGGATAAGTATACATATCTATTGAACCGAGCAAGATAGAATCAAATATATTTTTGCAGATGGTAGGTATTTATGTGTATATTAATCCACAAGCTGATCCAAGGCTCTATCTTTAACGGTTCAATTTCTACGCCAAAGTGCATGGGGTTAACCGACTAAAAGGGATAAGTGTCCATATCTATTGAATCAAGCAAGATAGAATCGATTTTGTTTTTGCAGATGATAGGGTTTTATGTGTATATTAATCCACGAGCTGATCCAAGGTTCTATCGTTAACGGTTCAATTTCTACGTCAAAGTGGATTGGGTTAACCGACTAAAAGGGATAAGTGACCATATCTATTGTGGGTGGGGTTAACCGACTAAAAGGGATAAGTGTCCATATCTATTGAAACAAGCAAAATAGAATCGATTTTATTTTTGCAGATGGTAGGTTTTTATGTGTATATTAATCCACAAGCAGATCCAAGGTCCTATCGTTAACGGTTCAATTTCTGCGTCAAAGTGGGTGGGATTAACCGACTAAAAGGGATAAGTATCCATATCTATTGTGGGTGGGGTTAACCGACTAAAGGGGATAAGAGTCCATATCTATTGAACCAAGCAAAACAGAATCGATTTTATTTTTGCAGATGATAGGTCTTTATGTGTATATTAATTCAAAAGCTGATACAAGGTTCTGTCGTTAACGGTCCAATTTCTACGTCAAAGTGGATGGGATTAACCGACTAAAAGGGATAAGTGCCCATATCTATTGTGGGTGGGGCTAACCGACTAAAAGGGTTAAGTGTCCATACCTATTGAACCAAGTAAGATAGAATCGAATTTATTTTTGCAGATGGTAGGTTTTTATGTGTATATTAATACACAAGCTGACCCAAGATTCTATCGCTAACGGTTAAATTTCTACGTCATACTGGGTGGGGTTAACTGACTAAAAGGGATAAGTGTCCATATCTATTGAACCAAGCAAGGTAGAATCGAATTTATTTTTGCAGATGGTAGGTTTTTGTGTGTATATTAATCCACAGGCTGATCCAAGGTTCTATCGCTAACGGTTCAATTTCTACGTCATACTGGGTGGGGTTAACCGACTAAAAGGGATAAGTGTCCATATCTATTGAACCAAGCAAGATAGATTCGATTTTGTTTTTGCGGATGATAGGTTTTTATGTGTATATTAATCCACAAGCTGACCCAAGGTTCTATCGTTAACGGTTCAATTTCTACGTCAAAGTGGATGGGGTTAAACGTCTAAAAGGGATAAGTGTCCATATCTATTGTGGGTGGGGTTAACCGACTAAAAGGGATAAGTGTCCATATCTATTGAACCAAGCAAGATAGAATCGATTTTGTTTTTGCAGATGATAGGTTTTTATGTGTACATTAATCCACAAGCTGATCCAAGGTTCTATCGTTAACGATTCAATTTCTACGCCAAAGTGGGTGGGGTTAACCGACTAAAAGGGATAAGTGTCCATATCTATTGAACCAAGCAAGATAGAATCGATTTTGTTTTTGCAGATGGTAGGTTTTTATGTGTATATTAATCCACAAGCTGACCCAAGGTTCTATCGTTAACGGTTCAATTTCTACGTCAAAGTGGATGGGGTTAACCGTCTAAAAGGGATAAGTGTCCATATCTATTGTGGGTGGGGTTAACCGACTAAAAGGGATAAGTGTCCATATCTATTGAACCAAGCAAGATAGAATCGATTTTGTTTTTGCAGATGATAGGTTTTTATGTGTATATTAATCCACAAGCTGATCCAAGGTTCTATCGTTAACGATTCAGTTTCTACGCCAAAGTGGGTGGGGTTAACCGACTAAAAGGGATAAGGTTCCATATCTATTGAACCAAGCAAGATAGAATCGATTTTGTTTTTGCAGATGGTAGGTTTTTATGTGTATATTAATCCAAAAGCTGACCCAAGTTTCTATCGTTAACGGTTCAATTTCTACGTTATATTGGGTGGGGTTAACCGACTAAAAGGCATAAGTATACATATCTATTGAACCAAGCAAGATAGAATCGAATTTATTTTTGCAGATGGTAGGTTTTTATGTGTATATTAATCCACAGGCTGATCCAAGGTTCTAGCGCTAACGGTTCGATTTCTACGTCATACTGGGTGGGTATAACCGAATAAAAGGGACAAGTGTCCATATCTATTGAACCAAGCAAGATAGAATCGATTTTATTTTTGCAGATGGTAGGTTTTTATGTGTATATTAATCCACAAGCTGGCCTAAGTTTCTATCGTTAACGGTTCAATTTCTACGTTATAGTGGGAAAAAGGGATAAGTATACATATCTATTGAACCAAGCAAGATAGAATCGAATTTATTTTTGCAGATGGTAGGTTTTTATGTGTATATTAATCCACAAGCTGATCCAAGGTTCTATCGTTAACGGTTCAATTTCTACGTCATACTGGGTGGGGTTAACCGACTAAAAGGGATAAGTGTCCATATATATTGAACCAAGCAAGACAGAATCGAATTTATTTTTGCAGATGGTAGGTTTTTATGTGTATATTAATCCACAAGCTGACCTAAGTTTCTATTGTTAACGGTTCAATTTCTACGTTATAGTGGGTGGGGTTAACCGACTAAAAGGGATAAGTGTCCATATCTATTGAATCAAGCAAGATAGAATCGATTTTGTTTTTGCAGATGATAGGTTTTTATGCGTATATTAATCCACAAGCCGATCCAAGGCTCTATCTCTTCTACGTCATAGTGGGTGGGGTTAACCGACTAAAAGGGATAAGTATACATATCTATTGAACCAAGCAAGATATAATCAAATATATTTTTGCAGATGGTAGGTTTTTATGTGTATATTAATCCACAAGCTGATCCAAGGCTCTATCTTTAACGGTTCAATTTCTACGTCAAAGTGGATGGGGTTAACCGACTAAAAGGGATAAGTGTCCATATCTATTGAATCAAGCAAGATAGAATCGATTTTTTTTTTGCAGATGATAGGTTTTTATGTGTATATTAATTCACATGCTGACCTAAGTTTCTATCGTTAACGGTTCAATTTCTACGTTATAGTGGGTGGGGTTAACCGACTAAAAGGGATAAGTGTCCATATCTATTGAATCAAGCAAGATAGAATCGATTTTGTTTTTGCAGATGATAGGTTTTTATGCGTATATTAATCCACAAGCCGATCCAAGGCTCTATCTCTTCTACGTCATAGTGGGTGGGGTTAACCGACTAAAAGGGATAAGTATACATATCTATTGAACCAAGCAAGATATAATCAAATATATTTTTGCAGATGGTAGGTTTTTATGTGTATATTAATCCACAAGCTGATCCAAGGCTCTATCTTTAACGGTTCAATTTCTACGTCAAAGTGGATGGGGTTAACCGACTAAAAGGGATAAGTGTCCATATCTATTGAACCAAGCAAGATAGAATCGATTTTTTTTTTTGCAGATGATAGGTTTTTACGTGTATATTAATCCACAAGCTGATCCAAGGTTCTATCGTTAACGGCTCAATTTCTACGTCAAAGTGGGTCGGGTTAACCGACTAAAAGGGATAAGTGTCCATATCTATTGAACCAAGCAAGATAGAATCGATTTTATTTTTGCAGATGGTAGGTTTTTATGTGTATATTAGTTCACATGCTGACCTAAGTTTCTATCGTTAACGGTTCAATTTCTACGTTATAGTGGGTGGGGTTAACCGACTAAAAGGGACAAGTATACATATCTATTGAACCAAGCAAGATAGAATCGAATTTATATTTGCAGATGGTAGGTTTTTATGTGTATATTAATCCACAAGCTGATCCAAGGCTCTATCTTTAATGGTTCAATTTCTACGTAATAGTGGGTGGGGTTAACCGACTAAAAGGGATAAGTATACATATCTATTGAACCAAGCAAGATAGAATCGAATTTGTTTTTGAAGATGATAGGTTTTTATGTGTATATTAATCCACAAGCTGATTCAAGGTTCTATCGTTAACGGTTCAATTTCTACGTCAAAGTGGATGGGGTTAACCGACTAAAAGAGATAAGTGTCCATATCTATTTTGGGTCGGGTTAACCGACTAAAAGGGATAAGTGTCCATATCTATTGAACCAAGATGGTAGGTTTTTATGTGTATATTAATCCACAAGCTGATCCAAGGCTCTATCTTTAATGGTTCAATTTCTACGTAATAGTGGGTGGGGTTAACCGACTAAAAGGGATAAGTATACATATCTATTGAACCAAGCAAGATAGAATCGATTTTATTTTTGCAGATGGTAGGTTTTTATGTGTATATTAATTCATATGCTGACCTAAGTTTCTATCGTTAACGGTTCAATTTCTACGTTATAGTGGGTGGGGTTAACCGACTTAAAGGGACAAGTATATATATCTATTGAACCAAGCAAGATAGAATCGAATTTATTTTTGCAGATGGTAGGTTTTTATGTGTATATTAATCCACAAGCTGATCCAAGGCTCTATCTTTAATGGTTCCATTTCTACGTAATAGTGGATGGGGTTAACCGACTAAAAGGGATAAGTGTCCATATCTATTGAACCAAGCAAGATAGATTCGATTTTGTTTTTGCGGATGATAGGTTTTTATGTGTATATTAATCCACAAGCTGACCCAAGGTTCTATCGTTAACGGTTCAATTTCTACGTCAAAGTGGATGGGGTTAAACGTCTAAAAGGGATAAGTGTCCATATCTATTGTGGGTGGGGTTAACCGACTAAAAGGGATAAGTGTCCATATCTATTGAACCAAGCAAGATAGAATCGATTTTGTTTTTGCAGATGATAGGTTTTTATGTGTACATTAATCCACAAGCTGATCCAAGGTTCTATCGTTAACGATTCAATTTCTACGCCAAAGTGGGTGGGGTTAACCGACTAAAAGGGATAAGTGTCCATATCTATTGAACCAAGCAAGATAGAATCGATTTTGTTTTTGCAGATGGTAGGTTTTTATGTGTATATTAATCCACAAGCTGACCCAAGGTTCTATCGTTAACGGTTCAATTTCTACGTCAAAGTGGATGGGGTTAACCGTCTAAAAGGGATAAGTGTCCATATCTATTGTGGGTGGGGTTAACCGACTAAAAGGGATAAGTGTCCATATCTATTGAACCAAGCAAGATAGAATCGATTTTGTTTTTGCAGATGATAGGTTTTTATGTGTATATTAATCCACAAGCTGACCCAAGTTTCTATCGTTAACGGTTCAATTTCTACGTCATACTGGGTGGGAATAACCGAATAAAAGGGACAAGTGTCCATATCTATTGAACCAAGCAAGATAGAATCGATTTTATTTTTGCAGATGGTAGGTTTTTATGTGTATATTAATCCACAAGCTGGCCTAAGTTTCTATCGTTAACGGTTCAATTTCTACGTTATAGTGGGAAAAAGGGATAAGTATACATATCTATTGAACCAAGCAAGATAGAATCGAATTTATTTTTCCAGATGGTAGGTTTTTATGTGTATATTAATCCACAAGCTGATCCAAGGTTCTATCGTTAACGGTTCAATTTCTACGTCATACTGGGTGGGGTTAACCGACTAAAAGGGATAAGTGTCCATATATATTGAACCAAGCAAGACAGAATCGAATTTATTTTTGCAGATGGTAGGTTTTTATGTGTATATTAATCCACAAGCTGACCTAAGTTTCTATTGTTAACGGTTCAATTTCTACGTTATAGTGGGTGGGGTTAACCGACTAAAAGGGATAAGTGTCCATATCTATTGAATCAAGCAAGATAGAATCGATTTTGTTTTTGCAGATGATAGGTTTTTATGCGTATATTAATCCACAAGCCGATCCAAGGCTCTATCTCTTCTACGTCATAGTGGGTGGGGTTAACCGGCTAAAAGGGATAAGTATACATATCTATTGAACCAAGCAAGATATAATCAAATATATTTTTGCAGATGGTAGGTTTTTATGTGTATATTAATCCACAAGCTGATCCAAGGCTCTATCTTTAACGGTTCAATTTCTACGTCAAAGTGGATGGGGTTAACCGACTAAAAGGGATAAGTGTCCATATCTATTGAATCAAGCAAGATAGAATCGATTTTGTTTTTGCAGATGATAGGTTTTTATGTGTATATTAATTCACATGCTGACCTAAGTTTCTATCGTTAACGGTTCAATTTCTACGTTATAGTGGGTGGGGTTAACCGACTAAAAGGGATAAGTGTCCATATCTATTGAATCAAGCAAGGTAGAATCGATTTTGTTTTTGCAGATGATAGGTTTTTATGCGTATATTAATCCACAAGCCGATCCAAGGCTCTATCTCTTCTACGTCATAGTGGGTGGGGTTAACCGACTAAAAGGGATAAGTATACATATCTATTGAACCAAGCAAGATATAATCAAATATATTTTTGCAGATGGTAGGTTTTTATGTGTATATTAATCCACAAGCTGATCCAAGGCTCTATCTTTAACGGTTCAATTTCTACGTCAAAGTGGATGGGGTTAACCGACTAAAAGGGATAAGTGTCCATATCTATTGAACCAAGCAAGATAGAATCGATTTTTTTTTTGCAGATGATAGGTGTTTACGTGTATATTAATCCACAAGCTGATCCAAGGTTCTATCGTTAACGGCTCAATTTCTACGTCAAAGTGGGTCGGGTTAACCGACTAAAAGGGATAAGTGTCCATATCTATTGAACCAAGCAAGATAGAATCGATTTTATTTTTGCAGATGGTAGGTTTTTATGTGTATATTAATTCACATGCTGACCTAAGTTTATGTCGTTAACGGTTCAATTTCTACGTTATAGTGGGTGGGGTTAACCGACTAAAAGGGATAAGTATACATATCTATTGAACCAAGCAAGATAGAATCGAATTTATTTTTGCAGTTGGTAGTTTTTTATGTGTATATTAATCCACAAGCTGATCCAAGGTTCTGTCGTTAACGATTCAGTTTCTACGCCAAAGTGGGTGGGGTTAACCGACTAAAAGGGATAAGTATACATATCTATTGAACCAAGCAAGATAGAATCGAATTTATTTTTGCAGATGATAGGTTTTTATGTGTATATTAATCCACAAGCTGACCTAAGTTTCTATCGTTAACGGTTCAATTTCTACGTTATAGTGGGTGGGGTTAACCGACTAAAAGGGATAAGTATACATATCTATTGAACCAAGCAAGATAGAATCGAATTTATTTTTGCAGATGGTAGGTTTTTATGTGTATATTAATCCACAAGCTGATCCAAGGCTCTATCTTTAATGGTTCAATTTCTACGTAATAGTGGGTGGGGTTAACCGACTAAAAGGGATAAGTATACATATCTATTGAACCAAGCAAGATAGAATCGAATTTATTTTTGCAGATGATAGGTTTTTATGTGTATATTAATCCACAAGCTGACCTAAGTTTCTATCGTTAACGGTTCAATTTCTACGTTATAGTGGGTGGGGTTAACCGACTAAAAGGGATAAGTATACATATCTATTGAACCAAGCAAGATAGAATCGAATTTATTTTTGCAGATGGTAGTTTTTTATGTGTATATTAATCCACAAGCTGATCCAAGGTTCTGTCGTTAACGATTCAGTTTCTACGCCAAAGTGGGTGGGGTTAACCGACTAAAAGGGATAAGCGTCCATATCTATTGAACCAAGCAAGATAGAATCGATTTTGTTTTTGAAGATGATAGGTTTTTATGTGTATATTAATCCACAAGCTGATTCAAGGTTCTATCGTTAACGGTTCAATTTCTACGTCAAAGTGGATGGGGTTAACCGACTAAAAGAGATAAGTGTCCATATCTATTTTGGGTCGGGTTAACCGACTAAAAGGGATAAGTGTCCATATCTATTGAACCAAGCAAGATAGAATCGATTTTGTTTTTGCAGATGATAGGTTTTTATGCGTATATTAATCCGCAAGCCGACCCAAGGCTCTATCTCTTCTACGTCATAGTGGGTGGGGTTAACCGACTAAAAGGGATAAGTATACATATCAATTGAACCAAGCAAGATAGAATCGAATTTATTTTTGCAGATGATAGGTTTTTATGTGTATATTAATCCACAAGCTGACCTAAGTTTCTATCGTTAACGGTTCAATTTCTACGTTATAGTGGGTGGGGTTAACCGACTAAAAGGGATAAGTATACATATCTATTGAACCAAGCAAGATAGAATCGAATTTATTTTTGCAGATGGTAGGTTTTTATGTGTATATTAATCCACAGGCTGATCCAAGGTTCTATCGCTAACGGTTCGATTTCTACGTCATACTGGGTGGGAATAACCGAATAAAAGGGACAAGTGTCCAAATCTATTGAACCAAGCAAGATAGAATCGATTTTATTTTTGCAGATGGTAGGTTTTTATGTGTATATTAATCCACAAGCTGGCCTAAGTTTCTATCGTTAACGGTTCAATTTCTACGTTATAGTGGGAAAAAGGGATAAGTATACATATCTATTGAACCAAGCAAGATAGAATCGAATTTATTTTTGCAGATGGTAGGTTTTTATGTGTATATTAATCCACAAGCTGATCCAAGGTTCTATCGTTAACGGTTCAATTTCTACGTCATACTGGGTGGGGTTAACCGACTAAAAGGGATAAGTGTCCATATATATTGAACCAAGCAAGACAGAATCGATTTTATTTTTGCAGATGGTAGGTTTTTATGTGTATATTAATCCACAAGCTGACCTAAGTTTCTATTGTTAACGGTTCAATTTCTACGTTATAGTGGGTGGGGTTAACCGACTAAAAGACTAAAAGGGATAAGTGTCCATATCTATTGAATCAAGCAAGATAGAATCGATTTTGTTTTTGCAGATGATAGCTTTTTATGCGTATATTAATCCACAAGCCGATCCAAGGCTCTATCTCTTCTACGTCATAGTGGGTGGGGTTAACCGACTAAAAGGGATAAGTATACATATCTATTGAACCAAGCAAGATAGAATCAAATATATTTTTGCAGATGGTAGGTTTTTATGTGTATATTAATCCACAAGCTGATCCAAGGCTCTATCTTTAACGGTTCAATTTCTACGTCAAAGTGGATGGGGTTAACCGACTAAAAGGGATAAGTGTCCATATCTATTGAATCAAGCAAGATAGAATCGATTTTGTTTTTGCAGATGATAGGTTTTTATGTGTATATTAATCCACGAGCTGATCCAAGGTTCTATCGTTAACGGTTCAATTTCTACGTCAAAGTGGATGGGGTTAACCGACTAAAAGGGATAAGTGTCCATATCTATTGTGGGTGGGGTTAACCGACTAAAAGGGATAAGTGTCCATATCTATTGAACCAAGCAAGATAGAATCGATTTTTTTTTTGCAGATGATAGGTTTTTACGTGTATATTAATCCACAAGCTGATCCAAGGTTCTATCTTTAACGGTTCAATTTCTACGTCAAAGTGGGTCGGGTTAACCGACTAAAAGGGATAAGTGTCCATATCTATTGAACCAAGCAAGATAGAATCGATTTTATTTTTGCAGATGGTAGGTTTTTATGTGTATATTAATTCATATGCTGACCTAAGTTTCTATCGTTAACGGTTCAATTTCTACGTTATAGTGGGTGGGGTTAACCGACTTAAAGGGACAAGTATACATATCTATTGAACCAAGCAAGATAGAATCGAATTTATTTTTGCAGATGGTAGGTTTTTATGTGTATATTAATCCACAAGCTGGCCTAAGTTTCTATCGTTAACGGTTCAATTTCTACGTCAAAGTGGATGGGGTTAACCGTCTAAAAGGGATAAGTGTCCATATCTATTGTGGGTGGGGTTAACCGACTAAAAGGGATAAGTGTCCATATCTATTGAACCAAGCAAGATAGAATCGATTTTGTTTTTGCAGATGATAGGTTTTTATGTGTATATTAATCCACAAGCTGACCCAAGTTTCTATCGTTAACGGTTCAATTTCTACGTCATACTGGGTGGGAATAACCGAATAAAAGGGACAAGTGTCCATATCTATTGAACCAAGCAAGATAGAATCGATTTTATTTTTGCAGATGGTAGGTTTTTATGTGTATATTAATCCACAAGCTGGCCTAAGTTTCTATCGTTAACGGTTCAATTTCTACGTTATAGTGGGAAAAAGGGATAAGTATACATATCTATTGAACCAAGCAAGATAGAATCGAATTTATTTTTCCAGATGGTAGGTTTTTATGTGTATATTAATCCACAAGCTGATCCAAGGTTCTATCGTTAACGGTTCAATTTCTACGTCATACTGGGTGGGGTTAACCGACTAAAAGGGATAAGTGTCCATATATATTGAACCAAGCAAGACAGAATCGAATTTATTTTTGCAGATGGTAGGTTTTTATGTGTATATTAATCCACAAGCTGACCTAAGTTTCTATTGTTAACGGTTCAATTTCTACGTTATAGTGGGTGGGGTTAACCGACTAAAAGGGATAAGTGTCCATATCTATTGAATCAAGCAAGATAGAATCGATTTTGTTTTTGCAGATGATAGGTTTTTATGCGTATATTAATCCACAAGCCGATCCAAGGCTCTATCTCTTCTACGTCATAGTGGGTGGGGTTAACCGACTAAAAGGGATAAGTATACATATCTATTGAACCAAGCAAGATATAATCAAATATATTTTTGCAGATGGTAGGTTTTTATGTGTATATTAATCCACAAGCTGATCCAAGGCTCTATCTTTAACGGTTCAATTTCTACGTCAAAGTGGATGGGGTTAACCGACTAAAAGGGATAAGTGTCCATATCTATTGAATCAAGCAAGATAGAATCGATTTTGTTTTTGCAGATGATAGGTTTTTATGTGTATATTAATTCACATGCTGGCCTAAGTTTCTATCGTTAACGGTTCAATTTCTACGTTATAGTGGATGGGGTTAACCGTCTAAAAGGGATAAGTGTCCATATCTATTGTGGGTGGGGTTAACCGACTAAAAGGGATAAGTGTCCATATCTATTGAACCAAGCAAGATAGAATCGAATTTATTTTTGCAGATGATAGGTTTTTATGTGTATATTAATCCACAAGCTGACCTAAGTTTCTATCGTTAACGGTTCAATTTCTACGTTATAGTGGGTGGGGTTAACCGACTAAAAGGGATAAGTATACATATCTATTGAACCAAGCAAGATAGAATCGAATTTATTTTTCAGATGGTAGTTTTTTATGTATATATTAATCCACAAGCTGATCCAAGGTTCTGTCGTTAACGATTCAGTTTCTACGCCAAAGTGGGTGGGGTTAACCGACTAAAAGGGATAAGCGTCCATATCTATTGAACCAAGCAAGATAGAATCGATTTTGTTTTTGAAGATGATAGGTTTTTATGTGTATATTAATCCACAAGCTGATTCAAGGTTCTATCGTTAACGGTTCAATTTCTACGTCAAAGTGGATGGGGTTAACCGACTAAAAGAGATAAGTGTCCATATCTATTTTGGGTGGGGTTAACCGACTAAAAGGGATAAGTGTCCATATCTATTGAACCAAGCAAGATAGAATCGATTTTGTTTTTGCAAATGATAGGTTTTTATGCGTATATTAATCCGCAAGCCGACCCAAGGCTCTATCTTTTCTACGTCATAGTGGGTGGGGTTAACCGACTAAAAGGGATAAGTATACATATCAATTGAACCAAGCAAGATAGAATCGAATTTATTTTTGCAGATGATAGGTTTTTATGTGTATATTAATCCACAAGCTGACCTAAGTTTCTATCGTTAACGGTTCAATTTCTACGTTATAGTGGGTGGGGTTAACCGACTAAAAGGGATAAGTATACATATCTATTGAACCAAGCAAGATAGAATCGAATTTATTTTTGCAGATGGTAGGTTTTTATGTGTATATTAATCCACAGGCTGATCCAAGGTTCTATCGCTAACGGTTCGATTTCTACGTCATACTGGGTGGGAATAACCGAATAAAAGGGACAAGTGTCCAAATCTATTGAACCAAGCAAGATAGAATCGATTTTATTTTTGCAGATGGTAGGTTTTTATGTGTATATTAATCCACAAGCTGGCCTAAGTTTCTATCGTTAACGGTTCAATTTCTACGTTATAGTGGGAAAAAGGGATAAGTATACATATCTATTGAACCAAGCAAGATAGAATCGAATTTATTTTTGCAGATGGTAGGTTTTTATGTGTATATTAATCCACAAGCTGATCCAAGGTTCTATCGTTAACGGTTCAATTTCTACGTCATACTGGGTGGGGTTAACCGACTAAAAGGGATAAGTGTCCATATATATTGAACCAAGCAAGACAGAATCGATTTTATTTTTGAAGATGGTAGGTTTTTATATGTATATTAATCCACAAGCTGACCTAAGTTTCTATTGTTAACGGTTCAATTTCTACGTTATAGTGGGTGGGGTTAACCGACTAAAAGACTAAAAGGGATAAGTGTCCATATCCATTGAATCAAGCAAGATAGAATCGATTTTGTTTTTGCAGATGATAGGTTTTTATGCGTATATTAATCCACAAGCCGATCCAAGGCTCTATCTCTTCTACGTCATAGTGGGTGGGGTTAACCGACTAAAAGGGATAAGTATACATATCTATTGAACCAAGCAAGATAGAATCAAATATATTTTTGCAGATGGTAGGTTTTTATGTGTATATTAATCCACAAGCTGATCCAAGGCTCTATCTTTAACGGTTCAATTTCTACGTCAAAGTGGATGGGGGTAACCGACTAAAAGGGATAAGTGTCCATATCTATTGAATCAAGCAAGATAGAATCGATTTTGTTTTTGCAGATGATAGGTTTTTATGTGTATATTAATCCACGAGCTGATCCAAAGTTCTATCGTTAACGGTTCAATTTCTACGTCAAAGTGGATGGGGTTAACCGACTAAAAGGGATAAGTGTCCATATCTATTGTGGGTGGGGTTAACCGACTAAAAGGGATAAGTGTCCATATCTATTGAACCAAGCAAGATAGAATCGATTTTTTTTTTGCAGATGATAGGTTTTTACGTGTATATTAATCCACAAGCTGATCCAAGGTTCTATCGTTAACGGTTCAATTTCTGCCTCAAAGTGGGTGGGATTAACCGACTAAAAGGGACAAGTATACATATCTATTGAACCAAGCAAGATAGAATCGATTTTGTTTTTGCAGATGATAGGTTTTTATGCGTATATTAATCCACAAGCCGATCCAAGGCTCTATCTCTTCTACGTCATAGTGGGTGGGGTTAACCGACTAAAAGGGATAAGTATACATATCTATTGAACCAAGCAAGATAGAATCAAATATATTTTTGCAGATGGTAGGTTTTTATGTGTATATTAATCCACAAGCTGATCCAAGGCTCTATCTTTAACGGTTCAATTTCTACGTCAAAGTGGATGGGGTTAACCGACTAAAAGGGATAAGTGTCCATATCTATTGAATCAAGCAAGATAGAATCGATTTTGTTTTTGCAGATGATAGGTTTTTATGTGTATATTAATCCACGAGCTGATCCAAAGTTCTATCGTTAACGGTTCAATTTCTACGTCAAAGTGGATGGGGTTAACCGACTAAAAGGGATAAGTGTCCATATCTATTGTGGGTGGGGTTAACCGACTAAAAGGGATAAGTGTCCATATCTATTGAACCAAGCAAGATAGAATCGATTTTATTTTTGCAGGTGGTAGGTTTTTATGTGTATATTAATTCACATGCTGACCTAAGTTTCTATCGTTAACGGTTCAATTTCTACGTTATAGTGGGTGGGGTTAACCGACTAAAAGGGACAAGTATACATATCTGTTGAACCAAGCAAGATAGAATCGAATTTATTTTTACAGATGGTACGTTTTTATGTGTATATTAATCCACAGGCTGATCCAAGGTTCTATCGCTAACGGTTCGATTTCTACGTCATACTGGGTGGGAATAACCGAATAAAAGGGACAAGTGTCCAAATCTATTGAACCAAGCAAGATAGAATCGATTTTATTTTTGCAGATGGTAGGTTTTTATGTGTATATTAATTCACATGCTGACCTAAGTTTCTATCGTTAACGGTTCAATTTCTACGTTATAGTGGGTGGGGTTAACCGACTAAAAGGGATAAGTATACATATCTATTGAACCAAGCAAGGTAGAATCGAATTTATTTTTGCAGATGGTAGGTTTTTATGTGTATATTAATCCACAGGCTGATCCAAGGTTCTATCGCTAACGGTTCGATTTCTACGTCATACTGGGTGGGAATAACCGAATAAAAGGGACAAGTGTCCAAATCTATTGAACCAAGCAAGATAGAATCGATTTTATTTTTGCAGATGGTAGGTTTTTATGTGTATATTAATCCACAAGCTGGCCTAAGTTTCTATCGTTAACGGTTCAATTTCTACGTTATAGTGGGAAAAAGGGATAAGTGTCCATATCTATTGAACCAAGCAAGATAGAATCGAATTTATTTTTGCAGATGGTAGGTTTTTATGTTTATATTAATCCACAAGCTGATCCAAGGTTCTATCGCTAACGGTTCAATTTCTACGTCAAAGTGGGTCGGGTTAACCGACTAAAAGGGATAAGTGTCCATATCTATTGAACCAAGCAAGATAGAATCGATTTTATTTTTGCAGATGGTAGGTTTTTATGTGTATATTAATTCACATGCTGACCTAAGTTTCTATCGTTAACGGTTCAATTTCTACGTTATAGTGGGTGGGGTTAACCGACTAAAAGGGACAAGTATACATATCTATTGAACCAAGCAAGATAGAATCGAATTTATTTTTACAGATGGTAGGTTTTTATGTGTATATTAATCCACAAGCAGATCCAAGGTCCTATCGTTAACGGTTCAATTTCTGCCTCAAAGTGGGTGGGATTAACCGAATAAAAGGGATAAGTATCCATATCTATTGTGGGTGGGGTTAACCGACTAAAGGGGATAAGAGTCCATATCTATTGAACCAAGCAAAACAGAATCGATTTTATTTTTGCAGATGATAGGTCTTTATGTGTATATTAATTCAAAAGCTAATACAAGGTTCTGTCGTTAACGGTCCAATTTCTACGTCAAAGTGGATGGGATTAACCGACTAAAAGGGATAAGTGCCCATATCTATTGTGGGTGGGGCTAACCGACTAAAAGGGTTAAGTGTCCATACCTATTGAACCAAGTAAGATAGAATCGAATTTATTTTTGCAGATGGTAGGTTTTTATGTGTATATTAATCCACAAGCTGACCCAAGATTCTATCGCTAACGGTTCAATTTCTACGTCATACTGGGTGGGGTTAACTGACTAAAAGGGATAAGTGTCCATATCTATTGAACCAAGCAAGGTAGAATCGAATTTATTTTTGCAGATGGTAGGTTTTTATGTGTATATTAATCCACAAGCTGACCCAAGATTCTATCGTTAACGGTTCAATTTCTACGCCAAAGTGGATGGGGTTAACCGTCTAAAAGGGATAAGTGTCCATATCTATTGTGGGTGGGGTTAACCGACTAAAAGGGATAAGTGTCCATATCTATTGAACCAAGCAAGATAGAATCGATTTTGTTTTTGCAGATGATAGGTTTTTATGTGTACATTAATCCACAAGCTGATCCAAGGTTCTATCGTTAACGATTCAATTTCTACGCCAAAGTGGGTGGGGTTAACCGACTAAAAGGGATAAGTGTCCATATCTATTGAACCAAGCAAGATAGAATCGATTTTGTTTTTGCAGATGGTAGGCTTTTATGTGTATATTAATCCACAAGCTGACCCAAGGTTCTATCGTTAACGGTTCAATTTCTACGTCAAAGTGGATGGTGTTAACCGTCTAAAAGGGATAAGTGTCCATATCTATTGTGGGTGGGGTTAACCGACTAAAAGGGATAAGTGTCCATATCTATTGAACCAAGCAAGATAGAATCGATTTTGTTTTTGCAGATGATAGGTTTTTATGTGTATATTAATCCACAAGCTGATCCAAGGTTCTATCGTTAACGATTCAGTTTCTACGCCAAAGTGGGTGGGGTTAACCGACTAAAAGGGATAAGTGTCCATATCTATTGAACCAAGCAAGATAGAATCGATTTTGTTTTTGCAGATGGTAGGTTTTTATGTGTATATTAATCCACAAGCTGACCCAAGGTTCTATCATTAACGGTTCAATTTCTGCGTCAAAGTGGATGGGGTTAACCGTCTAAAAGGGATAAGTGTCCATATCTATTGTGGGTGGGGTTAACCGACTAAAAGGGATAAGTGTCCATATCTATTGAACCAAGCAAGATAGAATCGATTTTGTTTTTGCAGATGATAGGCTTTTATGTGTATATTAATCCACAAGCTGATCCAAGGTTCTATCGTTAACGATTCAGTTTCTACGCCAAAGTGGGTGGGGTTAACCGACTAAAAGGGATAAGCGTCCATATCTATTGAACCAAGCAAGATAGAATCGATTTTGTTTTTGCAGATGATAGGCTTTTATGTGTATATTAATCCACAAGCTGATCCAAGGTTCTATCGTTAACGATTCAGTTTCTACGCCAAAGTGGGTGGGGTTAACCGACTAAAAGGGATAAGTGTCCATATCTATTGAACCAAGCAAGATAGAATCGATTTTGTTTTTGCAGATGATAGGTTTTTATGCGTATATAAATCCACTAGCCGACCCAAGGCTCTATCTCTTCTACGTCATAGTGGGTGGGGTTAACCGACTAAAAGGGATAAGTATACATATCTGTTGAACCAAGCAAGATAGAATCAAATATATTTTTGCAGATGATAGGTTTTTATGTGTATATTAATCCACAAGCTGACCTAAGTTTCTATCATTAACGGTTCAATTTCTACGTTATAGTGGGTGGGGTTAACCGACTAAAAGGGATAAGTATACATATCTATTGAACCAAACAAGATAGAATCGAATTTATTTTTGCAGATGATAGGTTTTTATGTGTATATTAATCCACAAGCTGACCTAAGTTTCTATCGTTAACGGTTCAATTTCTACGTTATAGTGGGTGGGGTTAACCGACTAAAAGGGATAAGTATACATATCTATTGAACCAAGCAAGATAGAATCGAATTTATTTTTGCAGATGGTAGGTTTCTATGTGTATATTAATTCACAGGCTGATCCAAGTTTCTATCGCTAACGGTTCGATTTCTACGTCATACTGGGTGGGGTTAACCGACTAAAAGGGATAAGTGTCCATATCTATTGAACTAAGCAAGATAGAATCGAATTTATTTTTACAGATGGTAGGTTTTTATGTGTATATTAATTCACAGGCTGATCCAAGGTTCTATCGCTAGCGGTTCGATTTCTACGTCATACTGGGTGGGAATAACCGAATAAAAGGGATAAGTGTCCATATATATTGAACCAAGCAAGACAGAATCGATTTTATTTTTGCAGATGATAGGTTTTTATGTGTATATTAATCCACAAGCTGACCTAAGTTTCTATCGTTAACGGTTCAATTTCTGCGTTATAGTGGGTGGGGTTAACCGACTAAAAGGGATAAGTATACATATCTATTGAACCAAGCAAGATAGAATCGAATTTATTTTTGCAGATGATAGGTTTTTATGTGTGTATTAATCCGCAAGCTGACCTAAGTTTCTATCGTTAACGGTTCAATTTCTACGTTATAGTGGGTGGGGTTAACCGACTAAAAGGGATAAGTATACATATCTATTGAACCAAGCAAGATAGAATCGAATTTATTTTTGCAGATGGTAGGTTTTTATGTGTATATTAATCCACAAGCTGATCCAAGGTTCTATCGTTAACGGTTCAATTTCTGCGTCATACTGGGTGGGGTTAACCGACTAAAAGGGATAAGTGTCCATATATATTGAACCAAGCAAGACAGAATCGATTTTATTTTTGCAGATGGTAGGTTTTTATGTGTATATTAATCCACAAGCTGACCTAAGTTTCTACTGTAAACGGTTCAATTTCTACGTTATAGAGGGTGGGGTTAACCGACTAAAAGGGATAAGTGTCCATATCTATTGAATCAAGCAAGATAGAATCGATTTTGTTTTTGCAGATTATAGGTTTTTATGCGTATATTAATCCACAAGTCGATCCAAAGCTCTATCTCTTCTACGTCATAGTGGGTGGGGTTAACCGACTAAAAGGGATAAGTATACATATATATTGAACCGAGCAAGATAGAATCAAATATATTTTTGCAGATGGTAGGTATTTATGTGTATATTAATCCACAAGCTGATCCAAGGCTCTATCTTTAACGGTTCAATTTCTACGCCAAAGTGCATGGGGTTAACCGACTAAAAGGGATAAGTGTCCATATCTATTGAATCAAGCAAGATAGAATCGATTTTGTTTTTGCAGATGATAGGGTTTTATGTGTATATTAATCCACGAGCTGATCCAAGGTTCTATCGTTAACGGTTCAATTTCTACGTCAAAGTGGATTGGGTTAACCGACTAAAAGGGATAAGTGACCATATCTATTGTGGGTGGGGTTAACCGACTAAAAGGGATAAGTGTCCATATCTATTGAACCAAGCAAAAAAGAATCGATTTTATTTTTGCAGATGGTAGGTTTTTATGTGTATATTAATCCACAAGCAGATCCAAGGTCCTATCGTTAACGGTTCAATTTCTGCGTCAAAGTGGGTGGGATTAACCGACTAAAAGGGATAAGTATCCATATCTATTGCGGGTGGGGTTAACCGACTAAAGGGGATAAGAGTCCATATCTATTGAACCAAGCAAAACAGAATCGATTTTATTTTTGCAGATGATAGGTCTTTATGTGTATATTAATTCAAAAGCTGATACAAGGTTCTGTCGTTAACGGTCCAATTTCTACGTCAAAGTGGATGGGATTTACCGACTAAAAGGGATAAGTGCCCATATCTATTGTGGGTGGGGCTAACCGACTAAAAGGGTTAAGTGTCCATACCTATTGAACCAAGTAAGATAGAATCGAATTTATTTTTGCAGATGGTAGGTTTTTATGTGTACATTAATCCACAAGCTGACCCAAGATTCTATCGCTAACGGTTCAATTTCTACGTCATACTGGGTGGGGTTAACTGACTAAAAGGGATAAGTGTCCATATCTATTGAACCAAGCAAGGTAGAATCGAATTTATTTTTGCAGATGGTAGGTTTTTATGTGTATATTAATCCACAAGCTGACCCAAGATTCTATCGTTAACGGTTCAATTTCTACGCCAAAGTGGATGGGGTTAACCGTCTAAAAGGGATAAGTGTCCATATCTATTGTGGGTGGGGTTAACCGACTAAAAGGGATAAGTGTCCATATCTATTGAACCAAGCAAGATAGAATCGATTTTGTTTTTGCAGATGATAGGCTTTTATGTGTATATTAATCCACAAGCTGATCCAAGGTTCTATCGTTAACGATTCAGTTTCTACGCCAAAGTGGGTGGGGTTAACCGACTAAAAGGGATAAGCGTCCATATCTATTGAACCAAGCAAGATAGAATCGATTTTGTTTTTGCAGATGATAGGCTTTTATGTGTATATTAATCCACAAGCTGATCCAAGGTTCTATCGTTAACGGTTCAATTTCTACGTCAAAGTGGATGGGGTTAACCGACTAAAAGGGATAAGTGTCCATATCTATTGTGGGTGGGGTTAACCGACTAAAAGGGATAAGTGTCCATATCTATTGAACCAAGCAAGATAGAATCGATTTTGTTTTTGCAGATGATAGGCTTTTATGTGTATATTAATCCACAAGCTGATCCAAGGTTCTATCGTTAACGATTCAGTTTCTACGCCAAAGTGGGTGGGGTTAACCGACTAAAAGGGATAAGCGTCCATATCTATTGAACCAAGCAAGATAGAATCGATTTTGTTTTTGCAGATGATAGGTTTTTATGTGTATATTAATCCACGAGCTGATCCAAGGTTCTATCGTTAACGGTTCAATTTCTACGTCAAAGTGGATGGGGTTAACCGACTAAAAGGGATAAGTGTCCATATCTATTGTGGGTGGGGTTAACCGACTAAAAGGGATAAGTGTCCATATCTATTGAACCAAGCAAGATAGAATCGATTTTATTTTTGCAGATGGTAGGTTTTTATGTGTATATTAATTCACATGCTGACCTAAGTTTCTATCGTTAACGGTTCAATTTCTACGTTATAGTGGGTGGGGTTAACCGACTAAAAGGGACAAGTATACATATCTATTGAACCAAGCAAGATAGAATCGAATTTATTTTTACAGATGGTAGGTTTTTATGTGTATATTAATCCACAGGCTGATCCAAGGTTCTATCGCTAACGGTTCGATTTCTACGTCATACTGGGTGGGAATAACCGAATAAAAGGGACAAGTGTCCAAATCTATTGAACCAAGCAAGATAGAATCGATTTTATTTTTGCAGATGGTAGGTTTTTATGTGTATATTAATTCACATGCTGACCTAAGTTTCTATCGTTAACGGTTCAATTTCTACGTTATAGTGGGTGGGGTTAACCGACTAAAAGGGATAAGTATACATATCTATTGAACCAAGCAAGATAGAATCGAATTTATTTTTGCAGATGGTAGGTTTTTATGTGTATATTAATCCACAGGCTGATCCAAGGTTCTATCGCTAACGGTTCGATTTCTACGTCATACTGGGTGGGAATAACCGAATAAAAGGGACAAGTGTCCAAATCTATTGAACCAAGCAAGATAGAATCGATTTTATTTTTGCAGATGGTAGGTTTTTATGTGTATATTAATCCACAAGCTGGCCTAAGTTTCTATCGTTAACGGTTCAATTTCTACGTTATAGTGGGAAAAAGGGATAAGTGTCCATATCTATTGAACCAAGCAAGATAGAATCGAATTTATTTTTGCAGATGGTAGGTTTTTATGTTTATATTAATCCACAAGCTGATCCAAGGTTCTATCGCTAACGGTTCAATTTCTACGTCAAAGTGGGTCGGGTTAACCGACTAAAAGGGATAAGTGTCCATATCTATTGAACCAAGCAAGATAGAATCGATTTTATTTTTGCAGATGGTAGGTTTTTATGTGTATATTAATTCACATGCTGACCTAAGTTTCTATCGTTAACGGTTCAATTTCTACGTTATAGTGGGTGGGGTTAACCGACTAAAAGGGACAAGTATACATATGTATTGAACCAAGCAAGATAGAATCGAATTTATTTTTACAGATGGTAGGTTTTTATGTGTATATTAATCCACAAGCAGATCCAAGGTCCTATCGTTAACGGTTCAATTTCTGCCTCAAAGTGGGTGGGATTAACCGAATAAAAGGGATAAGTATCCATATCTATTGTGGGTGGGGTTAACCGACTAAAGGGGATAAGAGTCCATATCTATTGAACCAAGCAAAACAGAATCGATTTTATTTTTGCAGATGATAGGTCTTTATGTGTATATTAATTCAAAAGCTAATACAAGGTTCTGTCGTTAACGGTCCAATTTCTACGTCAAAGTGGATGGGATTAACCGACTAAAAGGGATAAGTGCCCATATCTATTGTGGGTGGGGCTAACCGACTAAAAGGGTTAAGTGTCCATACCTATTGAACCAAGTAAGATAGAATCGAATTTATTTTTGCAGATGGTAGGTTTTTATGTGTATATTAATCCACAAGCTGACCCAAGATTCTATCGCTAACGGTTCAATTTCTACGTCATACTGGGTGGGGTTAACCGACTAAAAGGGATAAGTATACATATCTATTGAACCAAACAAGATAGAATCGAATTTATTTTTGCAGATGATAGGTTTTTATGTGTATATTAATCCACAAGCTGACCTAAGTTTCTATCGTTAACGGTTCAATTTCTACGTTATAGTGGGTGGGGTTAACCGACTAAAAGGGATAAGTATACATATCTATTGAACCAAGCAAGATAGAATCGAATTTATTTTTGCAGATGGTAGGTTTCTATGTGTATATTAATTCACAGGCTGATCCAAGGTTCTATCGCTAACGGTTCGATTTCTACGTCATACTGGGTGGGGTTAACCGACTAAAAGGGATAAGTGTCCATATCTATTGAACTAAGCAAGATAGAATCGAATTTATTTTTACAGATGGTAGGTTTTTATGTGTATATTAATCCACAGGCTGATCCAAGGTTCTATCGCTAGCGGTTCGATTTCTACGTCATACTGGGTGGGAATAACCGAATAAAAGGGATAAGTGTCCATATATATTGAACCAAGCAAGACAGAATCGATTTTATTTTTGCAGATGATAGGTTTTTATGTGTATATTAATCCACAAGCTGACCTAAGTTTCTATCGTTAACGGTTCAATTTCTGCGTTATAGTGGGTGGGGTTAACCGACTAAAAGGGATAAGTATACATATCTATTGAACCAAGCAAGATAGAATCGAATTTATTTTTGCAGATGATAGGTTTTTATGTGTGTATTAATCCGCAAGCTGACCTAAGTTTCTATCGTTAACGGTTCAATTTCTACGTTATAGTGGGTGGGGTTAACCGACTAAAAGGGATAAGTATACATATCTATTGAACCAAGCAAGATAGAATCGAATTTATTTTTGCAGATGGTAGGTTTTTATGTGTATATTAATCCACAAGCTGATCCAAGGTTCTATCGTTAACGGTTCAATTTCTGCGTCATACTGGGTGGGGTTAACCGACTAAAAGGGATAAGTGTCCATATATATTGAACCAAGCAAGACAGAATCGATTTTATTTTTGCAGATGGTAGGTTTTTATGTGTATATTAATCCACAAGCTGACCTAAGTTTCTACTGTAAACGGTTCAATTTCTACGTTATAGAGGGTGGGGTTAACCGACTAAAAGGGATAAGTGTCCATATCTATTGAATCAAGCAAGATAGAATCGATTTTGTTTTTGCAGATTATAGGTTTTTATGCGTATATTAATCCACAAGTCGATCCAAAGCTCTATCTCTTCTACGTCATAGTGGGTGGGGTTAACCGACTAAAAGGGATAAGTATACATATATATTGAACCGAGCAAGATAGAATCAAATATATTTTTGCAGATGGTAGGTATTTATGTGTATATTAATCCACAAGCTGATCCAAGGCTCTATCTTTAACGGTTCAATTTCTACGCCAAAGTGCATGGGGTTAACCGACTAAAAGGGATAAGTGTCCATATCTATTGAATCAAGCAAGATAGAATCGATTTTGTTTTTGCAGATGATAGGGTTTTATGTGTATATTAATCCACGAGCTGATCCAAGGTTCTATCGTTAACGGTTCAATTTCTACGTCAAAGTGGATTGGGTTAACCGACTAAAAGGGATAAGTGACCATATCTATTGTGGGTGGGGTTAACCGACTAAAAGGGATAAGTGTCCATATCTATTGAACCAAGCAAAAAAGAATCGATTTTATTTTTGCAGATGGTAGGTTTTTATGTGTATATTAATCCACAAGCAGATCCAAGGTCCTATCGTTAACGGTTCAATTTCTGCGTCAAAGTGGGTGGGATTAACCGACTAAAAGGGATAAGTATCCATATCTATTGCGGGTGGGGTTAACCGACTAAAGGGGATAAGAGTCCATATCTATTGAACCAAGCAAAACAGAATCGATTTTATTTTTGCAGATGATAGGTCTTTATGTGTATATTAATTCAAAAGCTGATACAAGGTTCTGTCGTTAACGGTCCAATTTCTACGTCAAAGTGGATGGGATTTACCGACTAAAAGGGATAAGTGCCCATATCTATTGTGGGTGGGGCTAACCGACTAAAAGGGTTAAGTGTCCATACCTATTGAACCAAGTAAGATAGAATCGAATTTATTTTTGCAGATGGTAGGTTTTTATGTGTACATTAATCCACAAGCTGACCCAAGATTCTATCGCTAACGGTTCAATTTCTACGTCATACTGGGTGGGGTTAACTGACTAAAAGGGATAAGTGTCCATATCTATTGAACCAAGCAAGGTAGAATCGAATTTATTTTTGCAGATGGTAGGTTTTTATGTGTATATTAATCCACAAGCTGACCCAAGATTCTATCGTTAACGGTTCAATTTCTACGCCAAAGTGGATGGGGTTAACCGTCTAAAAGGGATAAGTGTCCATATCTATTGTGGGTGGGGTTAACCGACTAAAAGGGATAAGTGTCCATATCTATTGAACCAAGCAAGATAGAATCGATTTTGTTTTTGCAGATGATAGGCTTTTATGTGTATATTAATCCACAAGCTGATCCAAGGTTCTATCGTTAACGATTCAGTTTCTACGCCAAAGTGGGTGGGGTTAACCGACTAAAAGGGATAAGCGTCCATATCTATTGAACCAAGCAAGATAGAATCGATTTTGTTTTTGCAGATGATAGGCTTTTATGTGTATATTAATCCACAAGCTGATCCAAGGTTCTATCGTTAACGGTTCAATTTCTACGTCAAAGTGGATGGGGTTAACCGACTAAAAGGGATAGGTGTCCATATCTATTGTGGGTGGGGTTAACCGACTAAAAGGGATAAGTGTCCATATCTATTGAACCAAGCAAGATAGAATCGATTTTGTTTTTGCAGATGATAGGCTTTTATGTGTATATTAATCCACAAGCTGATCCAAGGTTCTATCGTTAACGATTCAGTTTCTACGCCAAAGTGGGTGGGGTTAACCGACTAAAAGGGATAAGCGTCCATATCTATTGAACCAAGCAAGATAGAATCGATTTTGTTTTTGCAGATGATAGGTTTTTATGTGTATATTAATCCACGAGCTGATCCAAGGTTCTATCGTTAACGGTTCAATTTCTACGTCAAAGTGGATGGGGTTAACCGACTAAAAGGGATAAGTGTCCATATCTATTGTGGGTGGGGTTAACCGACTAAAAGGGATAAGTGTCCATATCTATTGAACCAAGCAAGATAGAATCGATTTTATTTTTGCAGATGGTAGGTTTTTATGTGTATATTAATTCACATGCTGACCTAAGTTTCTATCGTTAACGGTTCAATTTCTACGTTATAGTGGGTGGGGTTAACCGACTAAAAGGGACAAGTATACATATCTATTGAACCAAGCAAGATAGAATCGAATTTATTTTTACAGATGGTAGGTTTTTATGTGTATATTAATCCACAGGCTGATCCAAGGTTCTATCGCTAACGGTTCGATTTCTACGTCATACTGGGTGGGAATAACCGAATAAAAGGGACAAGTGTCCAAATCTATTGAACCAAGCAAGATAGAATCGATTTTATTTTTGCAGATGGTAGGTTTTTATGTGTATATTAATTCACATGCTGACCTAAGTTTCTATCGTTAACGGTTCAATTTCTACGTTATAGTGGGTGGGGTTAACCGACTAAAAGGGATAAGTATACATATCTATTGAACCAAGCAAGATAGAATCGAATTTATTTTTGCAGATGGTAGGTTTTTATGTGTATATTAATCCACAGGCTGATCCAAGGTTCTATCGCTAACGGTTCGATTTCTACGTCATACTGGGTGGGAATAACCGAATAAAAGGGACAAGTGTCCAAATCTATTGAACCAAGCAAGATAGAATCGATTTTATTTTTGCAGATGGTAGGTTTTTATGTGTATATTAATCCACAAGCTGGCCTAAGTTTCTATCGTTAACGGTTCAATTTCTACGTTATAGTGGGAAAAAGGGATAAGTGTCCATATCTATTGAACCAAGCAAGATAGAATCGAATTTATTTTTGCAGATGGTAGGTTTTTATGTTTATATTAATCCACAAGCTGATCCAAGGTTCTATCGCTAACGGTTCAATTTCTACGTCAAAGTGGGTCGGGTTAACCGACTAAAAGGGATAAGTGTCCATATCTATTGAACCAAGCAAGATAGAATCGATTTTATTTTTGCAGATGGTAGGTTTTTATGTGTATATTAATTCACATGCTGACCTAAGTTTCTATCGTTAACGGTTCAATTTCTACGTTATAGTGGGTGGGGTTAACCGACTAAAAGGGACAAGTATACATATGTATTGAACCAAGCAAGATAGAATCGAATTTATTTTTACAGATGGTAGGTTTTTATGTGTATATTAATCCACAAGCAGATCCAAGGTCCTATCGTTAACGGTTCAATTTCTGCCTCAAAGTGGGTGGGATTAACCGAATAAAAGGGATAAGTATCCATATCTATTGTGGGTGGGGTTAACCGACTAAAGGGGATAAGAGTCCATATCTATTGAACCAAGCAAAACAGAATCGATTTTATTTTTGCAGATGATAGGTCTTTATGTGTATATTAATTCAAAAGCTAATACAAGGTTCTGTCGTTAACGGTCCAATTTCTACGTCAAAGTGGATGGGATTAACCGACTAAAAGGGATAAGTGCCCATATCTATTGTGGGTGGGGCTAACCGACTAAAAGGGTTAAGTGTCCATACCTATTGAACCAAGTAAGATAGAATCGAATTTATTTTTGCAGATGGTAGGTTTTTATGTGTATATTAATCCACAAGCTGACCCAAGATTCTATCGCTAACGGTTCAATTTCTACGTCATACTGGGTGGGGTTAACTGACTAAAAGGGATAAGTGTCCATATCTATTGAACCAAGCAAGGTAGAATCGAATTTATTTTTGCAGATGGTAGGTTTTTATGTGTATATTAATCCACAAGCTGACCCAAGATTCTATCGTTAACGGTTCAATTTCTACGCCAAAGTGGATGGGGTTAACCGTCTAAAAGGGATAAGTGTCCATATCTATTGTGGGTGGGGTTAACCGACTAAAAGGGATAAGTGTCCATATCTATTGAACCAAGCAAGATAGAATCGATTTTGTTTTTGCAGATGATAGGTTTTTATGTGTACATTAATCCACAAGCTGATCCAAGGTCCTATCGTTAACGATTCAATTTCTACGCCAAAGTGGGTGGGGTTAACCGACTAAAAGGGATAAGTGTCCATATCTATTGAACCAAGCAAGATAGAATCGATTTTGTTTTTGCAGATGGTAGGCTTTTATGTGTATATTAATCCACAAGCTGACCCAAGGTTCTATCGTTAACGGTTCAATTTCTACGTCAAAGTGGATGGTGTTAACCGTCTAAAAGGGATAAGTGTCCATATCTATTGTGGGTGGGGTTAACCGACTAAAAGGGATAAGTGTCCATATCTATTGAACCAAGCAAGATAGAATCGATTTTGTTTTTGCAGATGATAGGTTTTTATGTGTATATTAATCCACAAGCTGATCCAAGGTTCTATCGTTAACGATTCAGTTTCTACGCCAAAGTGGGTGGGGTTAACCCACTAAAAGGGATAAGTGTCCATATCTATTGAACCAAGCAAGATAGAATCGATTTTGTTTTTGCAGATGGTAGGTTTTTATGTGTATATTAATCCACAAGCTGATCCAAGGTTCTATCGTTAACGATTCAGTTTCTACGCCAAAGTGGGTGGGGTTAACCGACTAAAAGGGATAAGCGTCCATATCTATTGAACCAAGCAAGATAGAATCGATTTTGTTTTTGCAGATGATAGGCTTTTATGTGTATATTAATCCACAAGCTGATCCAAGGTTCTATCGTTAACGGTTCAATTTCTACGTCAAAGTGGATGGGGTTAACCGACTAAAAGGGATAAGTGTCCATATCTATTGTGGGTGGGGTTAACCGACTAAAAGGGATAAGTGTCCATATCTATTGAACCAAGCAAGATAGAATCGATTTTGTTTTTGCAGATGATAGGCTTTTATGTGTATATTAATCCACAAGCTGATCCAAGGTTCTATCGTTAACGATTCAGTTTCTACGCCAAAGTGGGTGGGGTTAACCGACTAAAAGGGATAAGCGTCCATATCTATTGAACCAAGCAAGATAGAATCGATTTTGTTTTTGCAGATGATAGGTTTTTATGTGTATATTAATCCACGAGCTGATCCAAGGTTCTATCGTTAACGGTTCAATTTCTACGTCAAAGTGGATGGGGTTAACCGACTAAAAGGGATAAGTGTCCATATCTATTGTGGGTGGGGTTAACCGACTAAAAGGGATAAGTGTCCATATCTATTGAACCAAGCAAGATAGAATCGATTTTATTTTTGCAGATGGTAGGTTTTTATGTGTATATTAATTCACATGCTGACCTAAGTTTCTATCGTTAACGGTTCAATTTCTACGTTATAGTGGGTGGGGTTAACCGACTAAAAGGGACAAGTATACATATCTATTGAACCAAGCAAGATAGAATCGAATTTATTTTTACAGATGGTAGGTTTTTATGTGTATATTAATCCACAGGCTGATCCAAGGTTCTATCGCTAACGGTTCGATTTCTACGTCATACTGGGTGGGAATAACCGAATAAAAGGGACAAGTGTCCAAATCTATTGAACCAAGCAAGATAGAATCGATTTTATTTTTGCAGATGGTAGGTTTTTATGTGTATATTAATTCACATGCTGACCTAAGTTTCTATCGTTAACGGTTCAATTTCTACGTTATAGTGGGTGGGGTTAACCGACTAAAAGGGATAAGTATACATATCTATTGAACCAAGCAAGATAGAATCGAATTTATTTTTGCAGATGGTAGGTTTTTATGTGTATATTAATCCACAGGCTGATCCAAGGTTCTATCGCTAACGGTTCGATTTCTACGTCATACTGGGTGGGAATAACCGAATAAAAGGGACAAGTGTCCAAATCTATTGAACCAAGCAAGATAGAATCGATTTTATTTTTGCAGATGGTAGGTTTTTATGTGTATATTAATCCACAAGCTGGCCTAAGTTTCTATCGTTAACGGTTCAATTTCTACGTTATAGTGGGAAAAAGGGATAAGTGTCCATATCTATTGAACCAAGCAAGATAGAATCGAATTTATTTTTGCAGATGGTAGGTTTTTATGTTTATATTAATCCACAAGCTGATCCAAGGTTCTATCGCTAACGGTTCAATTTCTACGTCAAAGTGGGTCGGGTTAACCGACTAAAAGGGATAAGTGTCCATATCTATTGAACCAAGCAAGATAGAATCGATTTTATTTTTGCAGATGGTAGGTTTTTATGTGTATATTAATTCACATGCTGACCTAAGTTTCTATCGTTAACGGTTCAATTTCTACGTTATAGTGGGTGGGGTTAACCGACTAAAAGGGACAAGTATACATATCTATTGAACCAAGCAAGATAGAATCGAATTTATTTTTACAGATGGTAGGTTTTTATGTGTATATTAATCCACAAGCAGATCCAAGGTCCTATCGTTAACGGTTCAATTTCTGCCTCAAAGTGGGTGGGATTAACCGAATAAAAGGGATAAGTATCCATATCTATTGTGGGTGGGGTTAACCGACTAAAGGGGATAAGAGTCCATATCTATTGAACCAAGCAAAACAGAATCGATTTTATTTTTGCAGATGATAGGTCTTTATGTGTATATTAATTCAAAAGCTAATACAAGGTTCTGTCGTTAACGGTCCAATTTCTACGTCAAAGTGGATGGGATTAACCGACTAAAAGGGATAAGTGCCCATATCTATTGTGGGTGGGGCTAACCGACTAAAAGGGTTAAGTGTCCATACCTATTGAACCAAGTAAGATAGAATCGAATTTATTTTTGCAGATGGTAGGTTTTTATGTGTATATTAATCCACAAGCTGACCCAAGATTCTATCGCTAACGGTTCAATTTCTACGTCATACTGGGTGGGGTTAACTGACTAAAAGGGATAAGTGTCCATATCTATTGAACCAAGCAAGGTAGAATCGAATTTATTTTTGCAGATGGTAGGTTTTTATGTGTATATTAATCCACAAGCTGACCCAAGATTCTATCGTTAACGGTTCAATTTCTACGCCAAAGTGGATGGGGTTAACCGTCTAAAAGGGATAAGTGTCCATATCTATTGTGGGTGGGGTTAACCGACTAAAAGGGATAAGTGTCCATATCTATTGAACCAAGCAAGATAGAATCGATTTTGTTTTTGCAGATGATAGGTTTTTATGTGTACATTAATCCACAAGCTGATCCAAGGTCCTATCGTTAACGATTCAATTTCTACGCCAAAGTGGGTGGGGTTAACCGACTAAAAGGGATAAGTGTCCATATCTATTGAACCAAGCAAGATAGAATCGATTTTGTTTTTGCAGATGGTAGGCTTTTATGTGTATATTAATCCACAAGCTGACCCAAGGTTCTATCGTTAACGGTTCAATTTCTACGTCAAAGTGGATGGTGTTAACCGTCTAAAAGGGATAAGTGTCCATATCTATTGTGGGTGGGGTTAACCGACTAAAAGGGATAAGTGTCCATATCTATTGAACCAAGCAAGATAGAATCGATTTTGTTTTTGCAGATGATAGGTTTTTATGTGTATATTAATCCACAAGCTGATCCAAGGTTCTATCGTTAACGATTCTGTTTCTACGCCCAAGTGGGTGGGGTTAACCGACTAAAAGGGATAAGTGTCCATATCTATTGAACCAAGCAAGATAGAATCGATTTTGTTTTTGCAGATGGTAGGTTTTTATGTGTATATTAATCCACAAGCTGACCCAAGGTTCTATCATTAACGGTTCAATTTCTGCGTCAAAGTGGATGGGGCTAACCGTCTAAAAGGGATAAGTGTCCATATCTATTGTGGGTGGCGTTAACCGACTAAAAGGGATAAGTGTCCATATCTATTGAACCAAGCAAGATAGAATCGATTTTGTTTTTGCAGATGATAGGTTTTTATGTGTACATTAATCCCCAAGCTGATCCAAGGTTCTATCGTTAACGATTCAATTTCTACGCCAAAGTGGGTGGGGTTAACCGACTAAAAGGGATAAGTGTCCATATCTATTGAACCAAGCAAGATAGAATCGATTTTGTTTTTGCAGATGGTAGGCTTTTATGTGTATATTAATCCACAAGCTGACCCAAGGTTCTATCGTTAACGGTTCAATTTCTACGTCAAAGTGGATGGTGTTAACCGTCTAAAAGGGATAAGTGTCCATATCTATTGTGGGTGGGGTTAACCGACTAAAAGGGATAAGTGTCCATATCTATTGAACCAAGCAAGATAGAATCGATTTTGTTTTTGCAGATGATAGGTTTTTATGTGTACATTAATCCACAAGCTGATCCAAGGTTCTATCGTTAACGATTCAATTTCTACGCCAAAGTGGGTGGGGTTAACCGACTAAAAGGGATAAGTGTCCATATATATTGAACCAAGCAAGATAGAATCGATTTTGTTTTTGCAGATGGTAGGCTTTTATGTGTATATTAATCCACAAGCTGACCCGAGGTTCTATCGTTAACGGTTCAATTTCTACGTGAAAGTGGATGGTGTTAACCGTCTAAAAGGGATAAGTGTCCATATCTATTGTGGGTGGGGTTAACCGACTAAAAGGGATAAGTGTCCATATCTATTGAACCAAGCAAGATAGAATCGATTTTGTTTTTGCAGATGATAGGTTTTTATGTGTACATTAATCCACAAGCTGATCCAAGGTTCTATCGTTAACGATTCAATTTCTACGCCAAAGTGGGTGGGGTTAACCGACTAAAAGAGATAAGTGTCCATATCTATTTTGGGTGGGGTTAACCGACTAAAAGGGATAAGTGTCCATATCTATTGAACCAAGCAAGATAGAATCGATTTTGTTTTTGCAAATGATAGGTTTTTATGCGTATATTAATCCGCAAGCCGACCCAAGGCTCTATCTCTTCTACGTCATAGTGGGTGGGGTTAACCGACTAAAAGGGATAAGTATACATATCAATTGAACCAAGCAAGATAGAATCGAATTTATTTTTGCAGATGATAGGTTTTTATGTGTATATTAATCCACAAGCTGACCTAAGTTTCTATCGTTAACGGTTCAATTTCTACGTTATAGTGGGTGGGGTTAACCGACTAAAAGGGATAAGTATACATATCTATTGAACCAAGCAAGATAGAATCGAATTTATTTTTGCAGATGGTAGGTTTTTATGTGTATATTAATCCACAGGCTGATCCAAGGTTCTATCGCTAACGGTTCGATTTCTACGTCATACTGGGTGGGAATAACCGAATAAAAGGGACAAGTGTCCAAATCTATTGAACCAAGCAAAATAGAATCGATTTTATTTTTGCAGATGGTAGGTTTTTATGTGTATATTAATCCACAAGCTGGCCTAAGTTTCTATCGTTAACGGTTAAGTGTTAAGTGTCCATATCTATTGTGGGTGGGGTTAACCGACTAAAAGGGATAAGTGTCCATATCTATTGAACCAAGCAAGATAGAATCGAATTTATTTTTGCAGATAATAGGTTTTTATGTGTATATTAATCCACAAGCTGACCTAAGTTTCTATCGTTAACGGTTCAATTTCTACGTTATAGTGGGTGGGGTTAACCGACTAAAAGGGATAAGTATACATATCTATTAAACCAAGCAAGATAGAATCGAATTTATTTTTCAGATGGTAGTTTTTTATGTGTATATTAATCCACAAGCTGATCCAAGGTTCTGTCGTTAACGATTCAGTTTCTACGCCAAAGTGGGTGGGGTTAACCGTCTAAAAGGGATAAGCGTCCATATCTATTGAACCAAGCAAGATAGAATCGATTTTGTTTTTGAAGATGATAGGTTTTTATGTGTATATTAATCCACAAGCTGATTCAAGGTTCTATCGTTAACGGTTCAATTTCTACGTCAAAGTGGATGGGGTTAACCGACTAAAAGAGATAAGTGTCCATATCTATTTTGGGTGGGGTTAACCGACTAAAAGGGATAAGTGTCCATATCTATTGAACCAAGCAAGATAGAATCGATTTTGTTTTTGCAAATGATAGGTTTTTATGCGTATATTAATCCGCAAGCCGACCCAAGGCTCTATCTCTTCTACGTCATAGTGGGTGGGGTTAACCGACTAAAAGGGATAAGTATACATATCAATTGAACCAAGCAAGATAGAATCGAATTTATTTTTGCAGATGATAGGTTTTTATGTGTATATTAATCCACAAGCTGACCTAAGTTTCTATCGTTAACGGTTCAATTTCTACGTTATAGTGGGTGGGGTTAACCGACTAAAAGGGATAAGTATACATATCTATTGAACCAAGCAAGATAGAATCGAATTTATTTTTGCAGATGGTAGGTTTTTATGTGTATATTAATCCACAGGCTGATCCAAGGTTCTATCGCTAACGGTTCGATTTCTACGTCATACTGGGTGGGAATAACCGAATAAAAGGGACAAGTGTCCAAATCTATTGAACCAAGCAAAATAGAATCGATTTTATTTTTGCAGATGGTAGGTTTTTATGTGTATATTAATCCACAAGCTGGCCTAAGTTTCTATCGTTAACGGTTCAATTTCTACGTTATAGTGGGAAAAAGGGATAAGTATACATATCTATTGAACCAAGCAAGATAGAATCGAATTTATTTTTGCAGATGGTAGGTTTTTATATGTATATTAATCCACAAGCTGATCCAAGGTTCTATCGTTAACGGTTCAATTTCTACGTCATACTGGGTGGGGTTAACCGACTAAAAGGGATAAGTGTCCATATATATTGAACCAAGCAAGACAGAATCGATTTTATTTTTGAAGATGGTAGGTTTTTATATGTATATTAATCCACAAGCTGACCTAAGTTTCTATTGTTAACGGTTCAATTTCTACGTTATAGTGGGTGGGGTTAACCGACTAAAAGACTAAAAGGGATAAGTGTCCATATCTATTGAATCAAGCAAGATAGAATCGATTTTGTTTTTGCAGATGATAGGTTTTTATGCGTATATTAATCCACAAGCCGATCCAAGGCTCTATCTCTTCTACGTCATAGTGGGTGGGGTTAACCGACTAAAAGGGATAAGTATACATATCTATTGAACCAAGCAAGATAGAATCAAATATATTTTTGCAGATGGTAGGTTTTTATGTGTATATTAATCCACAAGCTGATCCAAGGCTCTATCTTTAACGGTTCCATTTCTACGTCAAAGTGGATGGGGTTAACCGACTAAAAGGGATAAGTGTCCATATCTATTGAATCAAGCAAGATAGAATCGATTTTGTTTTTGCAGATGATAGGTTTTTATGTGTATATTAATCCACGAGCTGATCCAAGGTTCTATTGTTAACGGTTCAATTTCTACGTCAAAGTGGATGGGATTAACCGACTAAAAGGGATAAGTGTCCATATCTATTGTGGGTGGGGTTAACCGACTAAAAGGGATAAGTGTCCATATCTATTGAACCAAGCAAGATAGAATCGATTTTTTTTTTGCAGATGATAGGTTTTTACGTGTATATTAATCCACAAGCTGATCCAAGGTTCTATCGTTAACGGTTCAATTTCTGCCTCAAAGTGGGTGGGATTAACCGACTAAAAGGGACAAGTATACATATCTATTGAACCAAGCAAGATAGAATCGAATTTATTTTTGCAGATGATAGGTTTTTATGTGTATATTAATCCACGAGCTGATCCAAGGTTCTATCGTTAACGGTTCAATTTCTACGTCAAAGTGGATGGGGTTAACCGACTAAAAGGGATAAGTGTCCATATCTATTGTGGGTGGGGTTAACCGACTAAAAGGGATAAGTGTCCATATCTATTGAACCAAGCAAGATAGAATCGATTTTATTTTTGCAGATGGTAGGTTTTTATGTGTATATTAATTCACATGCTGACCTAAGTTTCTATCGTTAACGGTTCAATTTCTACGTTATAGTGGGTGGGGTTAACCGACTAAAAGGGACAAGTATACATATCTATTGAACCAAGCAAGATAGAATCGAATTTATTTTTACAGATGGTAGGTTTTTATGTGTATATTAATCCACAGGCTGATCCAAGGTTCTATCGCTAACGGTTCGATTTCTACGTCATACTGGGTGGGAATAACCGAATAAAAGGGACAAGTGTCCAAATCTATTGAACCAAGCAAGATAGAATCGATTTTATTTTTGCAGATGGTAGGTTTTTATGTGTATATTAATTCACATGCTGACCTAAGTTTCTATCGTTAACGGTTCAATTTCTACGTTATAGTGGGTGGGGTTAACCGACTAAAAGGGATAAGTATACATATCTATTGAACCAAGCAAGATAGAATCGAATTTATTTTTGCAGATGGTAGGTTTTTATGTGTATATTAATCCACAGGCTGATCCAAGGTTCTATCGCTAACGGTTCGATTTCTACGTCATACTGGGTGGGAATAACCGAATAAAAGGGACAAGTGTCCAAATCTATTGAACCAAGCAAGATAGAATCGATTTTATTTTTGCAGATGGTAGGTTTTTATGTGTATATTAATCCACAAGCTGGCCTAAGTTTCTATCGTTAACGGTTCAATTTCTACGTTATAGTGGGAAAAAGGGATAAGTGTCCATATCTATTGAACCAAGCAAGATAGAATCGAATTTATTTTTGCAGATGGTAGGTTTTTATGTTTATATTAATCCACAAGCTGATCCAAGGTTCTATCGCTAACGGTTCAATTTCTACGTCAAAGTGGGTCGGGTTAACCGACTAAAAGGGATAAGTGTCCATATCTATTGAACCAAGCAAGATAGAATCGATTTTATTTTTGCAGATGGTAGGTTTTTATGTGTATATTAATTCACATGCTGACCTAAGTTTCTATCGTTAACGGTTCAATTTCTACGTTATAGTGGGTGGGGTTAACCGACTAAAAGGGACAAGTATACATATCTATTGAACCAAGCAAGATAGAATCGAATTTATTTTTACAGATGGTAGGTTTTTATTTGTATATTAATCCACAAGCAGATCCAAGGTCCTATCGTTAACGGTTCAATTTCTGCCTCAAAGTGGGTGGGATTAACCGAATAAAAGGGATAAGTATCCATATCTATTGTGGGTGGGGTTAACCGACTAAAGGGGATAAGAGTCCATATCTATTGAACCAAGCAAAACAGAATCGATTTTATTTTTGCAGATGATAGGTCTTTATGTGTATATTAATTCAAAAGCTAATACAAGGTTCTGTCGTTAACGGTCCAATTTCTACGTCAAAGTGGATGGGATTAACCGACTAAAAGGGATAAGTGCCCATATCTATTGTGGGTGGGGCTAACCGACTAAAAGGGTTAAGTGTCCATACCTATTGAACCAAGTAAGATAGAATCGAATTTATTTTTGCAGATGGTAGGTTTTTATGTGTATATTAATCCACAAGCTGACCCAAGATTCTATCGCTAACGGTTCAATTTCTACGTCATACTGGGTGGGGTTAACTGACTAAAAGGGATAAGTGTCCATATCTATTGAACCAAGCAAGGTAGAATCGAATTTATTTTTGCAGATGGTAGGTTTTTATGTGTATATTAATCCACAAGCTGACCCAAGATTCTATCGTTAACGGTTCAATTTCTACGCCAAAGTGGATGGGGTTAACCGTCTAAAAGGGATAAGTGTCCATATCTATTGTGGGTGGGGTTAACCGACTAAAAGGGATAAGTGTCCATATCTATTGAACCAAGCAAGATAGAATCGATTTTGTTTTTGCAGATGATAGGTTTTTATGTGTACATTAATCCACAAGCTGATCCAAGGTTCTATCGTTAACGATTCAATTTCTACGCCAAAGTGGGTGGGGTTAACCGACTAAAAGGGATAAGTGTCCATATCTATTGAACCAAGCAAGATAGAATCGATTTTGTTTTTGCAGATGGTAGGCTTTTATGTGTATATTAATCCACAAGCTGACCCAAGGTTCTATCGTTAACGGTTCAATTTCTACGTCAAAGTGGATGGTGTTAACCGTCTAAAAGGGATAAGTGTCCATATCTATTGTGGGTGGGGTTAACCGACTAAAAGGGATAAGTGTCCATATCTACTGAACCAAGCAAGATAGAATCGATTTTGTTTTTGCAGATGATAGGTTTTTATGTGTATATTAATCCACAAGCTGATCCAAGGTTCTATCGTTAACGATTCAGTTTCTACGCCAAAGTGGGTGGGGTTAACCGACTAAAAGGGATAAGTGTCCATATCTATTGAACCAAGCAAGATAGAATCGATTTTGTTTTTGCAGATGGTAGGTTTTTATGTGTATATTAATCCACAAGCTGACCCAAGGTTCTATCATTAACGGTTCAATTTCTGCGTCAAAGTGGATGGGGCTAACCGTCTAAAAGGGATAAGTGTCCATATCTATTGTGGGTGGCGTTAACCGACTAAAAGGGATAAGTGTCCATATCTATTGAACCAAGCAAGATAGAATCGATTTTGTTTTTGCAGATGATAGGTTTTTATGTGTACATTAATCCCCAAGCTGATCCAAGGTTCTATCGTTAACGATTCAATTTCTACGCCAAAGTGGGTGGGGTTAACCGACTAAAAGGGATAAGTGTCCATATCTATTGAACCAAGCAAGATAGAATCGATTTTGTTTTTGCAGATGGTAGGCTTTTATGTGTATATTAATCCACAAGCTGACCCAAGGTTCTATCGTTAACGGTTCAATTTCTACGTCAAAGTGGATGGTGTTAACCGTCTAAAAGGGATAAGTGTCCATATCTATTGTGGGTGGGGTTAACCGACTAAAAGGGATAAGTGTCCATATCTATTGAACCAAGCAAGATAGAATCGATTTTGTTTTTGCAGATGATAGGTTTTTATGTGTACATTAATCCACAAGCTGATCCAAGGTTCTATCGTTAACGATTCAATTTCTACGCCAAAGTGGGTGGGGTTAACCGACTAAAAGGGATAAGTGTCCATATCTATTGAACCAAGCAAGATAGAATCGATTTTGTTTTTGCAGATGGTAGGCTTTTATGTGTATATTAATCCACAAGCTGACCCAAGGTTCTATCGTTAACGGTTCAATTTCTACGTCAAAGTGGATGGTGTTAACCGTCTAAAAGGGATAAGTGTCCATATCTATTGTGGGTGGGGTTAACCGACTAAAAGGGATAAGTGTCCATATCTATTGAACCAAGCAAGATAGAATCGATTTTGTTTTTGCAGATGATAAGTTTTTATGTGTACATTAATCCACAAGCTGATCCAAGGTTCTATCGTTAACGATTCAATTTCTACGCCAAAGTGGGTGGGGTTAACCGACTAAAAGGGATAAGTGTCCATATCTATTGAACCAAGCAAGATAGAATCGATTTTGTTTTTGCAGATGGTAGGCTTTTATGTGTATATTAATCCACAAGCTGACCTAAGTTTCTATCGTTAACGGTTCAATTTCTACGTTATAGTGGATGGGGTTAACCGTCTAAAAGGGATAAGTGTCCATATCTATTGTGGGTGGGGTTAACCGACTAAAAGGGATAAGTGTCCATATCTATTGAACCAAGCAAGATAGAATCGAATTTATTTTTGCAGATAATAGGTTTTTATGTGTATATTAATCCACAAGCTGACCTAAGTTTCTATCGTTAACGGTTCAATTTCTACGTTATAGTGGGTGGGGTTAACCGACTAAAAGGGATAAGTATACATATCTATTAAACCAAGCAAGATAGAATCGAATTTATTTTTCAGATGGTAGTTTTTTATGTGTATATTAATCCACAAGCTGATCCAAGGTTCTGTCGTTAACGATTCAGTTTCTACGCCAAAGTGGGTGGGGTTAACCGACTAAAAGGGATAAGCGTCCATATCTATTGAACCAAGCAAGATAGAATCGATTTTGTTTTTGAAGATGATAGGTTTTTATGTGTATATTAATCCACAAGCTGATTCAAGGTTCTATCGTTAACGGTTCAATTTCTACGTCAAAGTGGATGGGGTTAACCGACTAAAAGAGATAAGTGTCCATATCTATTTTGGGTGGGGTTAACCGACTAAAAGGGATAAGTGTCCATATCTATTGAACCAAGCAAGATAGAATCGATTTTGTTTTTGCAAATGATAGGTTTTTATGCGTATATTAATCCGCAAGCCGACCCAAGGCTCTATCTCTTCTACGTCATAGTGGGTGGGGTTAACCGACTAAAAGGGATAAGTATACATATCAATTGAACCAAGCAAGATAGAATCGAATTTATTTTTGCAGATGATAGGTTTTTATGTGTATATTAATCCACAAGCTGACCTAAGTTTCTATCGTTAACGGTTCAATTTCTAGGTTATAGTGGGTGGGGTTAACCGACTAAAAGGGATAAGTATACATATCTATTGAACCAAGCAAGATAGAATCGAATTTATTTTTGCAGATGGTAGGTTTTTATGTGTATATTAATCCACAGGCTGATCCAAGGTTCTATCGCTAACGGTTCGATTTCTACGTCATACTGGGTGGGAATAACCGAATAAAAGGGACAAGTGTCCAAATCTATTGAACCAAGCAAAATAGAATCGATTTTATTTTTGCAGATGGTAGGTTTTTATGTGTATATTAATCCACAAGCTGGCCTAAGTTTCTATCGTTAACGGTTCAATTTCTACGTTATAGTGGGAAAAAGGGATAAGTATACATATCTATTGAACCAAGCAAGATAGAATCGAATTTATTTTTGCAGATGGTAGGTTTTTATATGTATATTAATCCACAAGCTGATCCAAGGTTCTATCGTTAACGGTTCAATTTCTACGTCATACTGGGTGGGGTTAACCGACTAAAAGGGATAAGTGTCCATATATATTGAACCAAGCAAGACAGAATCGATTTTATTTTTGAAGATGGTAGGTTTTTATATGTATATTAATCCACAAGCTGACCTAAGTTTCTATTGTTAACGGTTCAATTTCTACGTTATAGTGGGTGGGGTTAACCGACTAAAAGACTAAAAGGGATAAGTGTCCATATCTATTGAATCAAGCAAGATAGAATCGATTTTGTTTTTGCAGATGATAGGTTTTTATGCGTATATTAATCCACAAGCCGATCCAAGGCTCTATCTCTTCTACGTCATAGTGGGTGGGGTTAACCGACTAAAAGGGATAAGTATACATATCTATTGAACCAAGCAAGATAGAATCAAATATATTTTTGCAGATGGTAGGTTTTTATGTGTATATTAATCCACAAGCTGATCCAAGGCTCTATCTTTAACAGTTCCATTTCTACGTCAAAGTGGATGGGGTTAACCGACTAAAAGGGATAAGTGTCCATATCTATTGAATCAAGCAAGATAGAATCGATTTTGTTTTTGCAGATGATAGGTTTTTATGTGTATATTAATCCACGAGCTGATCCAAGGTTCTATTGTTAACGGTTCAATTTCTACGTCAAAGTGGATGGGATTAACCGACTAAAAGGGATAAGTGTCCATATCTATTGTGGGTGGGGTTAACCGACTAAAAGGGATAAGTGTCCATATCTATTGAACCAAGCAAGATAGAATCGATTTTTTTTTTGCAGATGATAGGTTTTTACGTGTATATTAATCCACAAGCTGATCCAAGGTTCTATCGTTAACGGTTCAATTTCTGCCTCAAAGTGGGTGGGATTAACCGACTAAAAGGGACAAGTATACATATCTATTGAACCAAGCAAGATAGAATCGAATTTATTTTTGCAGATGATAGGTTTTTATGTGTATATTAATCCACGAGCTGATCCAAGGTTCTATCGTTAACGGTTCAATTTCTACGTCAAAGTGGATGGGGTTAACCGACTAAAAGGGATAAGTGTCCATATCTATTGTGGGTGGGGTTAACCGACTAAAAGGGATAAGTGTCCATATCTATTGAACCAAGCAAGATAGAATCGATTTTATTTTTGCAGATGGTAGGTTTTTATGTGTATATTAATTCACATGCTGACCTAAGTTTCTATCGTTAACGGTTCAATTTCTACGTTATAGTGGGTGGGGTTAACCGACTAAAAGGGACAAGTATACATATCTATTGAACCAAGCAAGATAGAATCGAATTTATTTTTACAGATGGTAGGTTTTTATGTGTATATTAATCCACAGGCTGATCCAAGGTTCTATCGCTAACGGTTCGATTTCTACGTCATACTGGGTGGGAATAACCGAATAAAAGGGACAAGTGTCCAAATCTATTGAACCAAGCAAGATAGAATCGATTTTATTTTTGCAGATGGTAGGTTTTTATGTGTATATTAATTCACATGCTGACCTAAGTTTCTATCGTTAACGGTTCAATTTCTACGTTATAGTGGGTGGGGTTAACCGACTAAAAGGGATAAGTATACATATCTATTGAACCAAGCAAGATAGAATCGAATTTATTTTTGCAGATGGTAGGTTTTTATGTGTATATTAATCCACAGGCTGATCCAAGGTTCTATCGCTAACGGTTCGATTTCTACGTCATACTGGGTGGGAATAACCGAATAAAAGGGACAAGTGTCCAAATCTATTGAACCAAGCAAGATAGAATCGATTTTATTTTTGCAGATGGTAGGTTTTTATGTGTATATTAATCCACAAGCTGGCCTAAGTTTCTATCGTTAACGGTTCAATTTCTACGTTATAGTGGGAAAAAGGGATAAGTGTCCATATCTATTGAACCAAGCAAGATAGAATCGAATTTATTTTTGCAGATGGTAGGTTTTTATGTTTATATTAATCCACAAGCTGATCCAAGGTTCTATCGCTAACGGTTCAATTTCTACGTCAAAGTGGGTCGGGTTAACCGACTAAAAGGGATAAGTGTCCATATCTATTGAACCAAGCAAGATAGAATCGATTTTATTTTTGCAGATGGTAGGTTTTTATGTGTATATTAATTCACATGCTGACCTAAGTTTCTATCGTTAACGGTTCAATTTCTACGTTATAGTGGGTGGGGTTAACCGACTAAAAGGGACAAGTATACATATCTATTGAACCAAGCAAGATAGAATCGAATTTATTTTTACAGATGGTAGGTTTTTATTTGTATATTAATCCACAAGCAGATCCAAGGTCCTATCGTTAACGGTTCAATTTCTGCCTCAAAGTGGGTGGGATTAACCGAATAAAAGGGATAAGTATCCATATCTATTGTGGGTGGGGCTAACCGACTAAAAGGGTTAAGTGTCCATACCTATTGAACCAAGTAAGATAGAATCGAATTTATTTTTGCAGATGGTAGGTTTTTATGTGTATATTAATCCACAAGCTGACCCAAGATTCTATCGCTAACGGTTCAATTTCTACGTCATACTGGGTGGGGTTAACTGACTAAAAGGGATAAGTGTCCATATCTATTGAACCAAGCAAGGTAGAATCGAATTTATTTTTGCAGATGGTAGGTTTTTATGTGTATATTAATCCACAAGCTGACCCAAGATTCTATCGGTAACGGTTCAATTTCTACGCCAAAGTGGATGGGGTTAACCGTCTAAAAGGGATAAGTGTCCATATCTATTGTGGGTGGGGTTAACCGACTAAAAGGGATAAGTGTCCATATCTATTGAACCAAGCAAGATAGAATCGATTTTGTTTTTGCAGATGATAGGTTTTTATGTGTACATTAATCCACAAGCTGATCCAAGGTTCTATCGTTAACGATTCAATTTCTACGCCAAAGTGGGTGGGGTTAACCGACTAAAAGGGATAAGTGTCCATATCTATTGAACCAAGCAAGATAGAATCGATTTTGTTTTTGCAGATGGTAGGCTTTTATGTGTATATTAATCCACAAGCTGACCCAAGGTTCTATCGTTAACGGTTCAATTTCTACGTCAAAGTGGATGGTGTTAACCGTCTAAAAGGGATAAGTGTCCATATCTATTGTGGGTGGGGTTAACCGACTAAAAGGGATAAGTGTCCATATCTACTGAACCAAGCAAGATAGAATCGATTTTGTTTTTGCAGATGATAGGTTTTTATGTGTATATTAATCCACAAGCTGATCCAAGGTTCTATCGTTAACGATTCAGTTTCTACGCCAAAGTGGGTGGGGTTAACCGACTAAAAGGGATAAGTGTCCATATCTATTGAACCAAGCAAGATAGAATCGATTTTGTTTTTGCAGATGGTAGGTTTTTATGTGTATATTAATCCACAAGCTGACCCAAGGTTCTATCATTAACGGTTCAATTTCTGCGTCAAAGTGGATGGGGTTAACCGTCTAAAAGGGATAAGTGTCCATATCTATTGTGGGTGGGGTTAACCGACTAAAAGGGATAAGTGTCCATATCTATTGAACCAAGTAAGATAGAATCGATTTTGTTTTTGCAGATGATAGGCTTTTATGTGCATATTAATCCACAAGCTGATCCAAGGTTCTATCGTTAACGATTCAGTTTCTACGCCAAAGTGGGTGGGGTTAACCGACTAAAAGGGATAAGCGTCCATATCTATTGAACCAAGCAAGATAGAATCGATTTTGTTTTTGCAGATGATAGGCTTTTATGTGTATATTAATCCACAAGCTGATCCAAGGTTCTATCGTTAACGATTCAGTTTCTACGCCAAAGTGGGTGGGGTTAACCGACTAAAAGGGATAAGTGTCCATATCTATTGAACCAAGCAAGATAGAATCGATTTTGTTTTTGCAGATGATAGGTTTTTATGCGTATATTAATCCACTAGCCGACCCAAGGCTCTATCTCTTCTACGTCATAGTGGGTGGGGTTAACCGACTAAAAGGGATAAGTATACATATCTGTTGAACCAAGCAAGATAGAATCAAATATATTTTTGCAGATGGTAGGTTTTTATGTGTATATTAATCCATAAGCTGATCCAAGGCTCTATCTTTAATGGTTCAATTTCCACGTAATAGTGGGTGGGGTTAACCGACTAAAAGGGATAAGTATACATATCTATTGAACCAAACAAGATTGAATCGAATTTATTTTTGCAGATGATAGGTTTTTATGTGTATATTAATCCACAAGCTGACCTAAGTTTCTATCGTTAACGGTTCAATTTCTACGTTATAGTGGGTGGGGTTAACCGACTAAAAGGGATAAGTATACATATCTATTGAACCAAGCAAGATAGAATCGAATTTATTTTTGCAGATGGTAGGTTTTTATGTGTATATTAATTCACAGGCTGATCCAAGGTTCTATCGCTAACGGTTCGATTTCTACGTCATACTGGGTGGGGTTAACCGACTAAAAGGGATAAGTGTCCATATCTATTGAACTAAGCAAGATAGAATCGAATTTATTTTTACAGATGGTAGGTTTTTATGTGTATATTAATCCACAGGCTGATCCAAGGTTCTATCGCTAGCGGTTCGATTTCTACGTCATACTGGGTGGGAATAACCGAATAAAAGGGATAAGTGTCCATATATATTGAACCAAGCAAGACAGAATCGATTTTATTTTTGCAGATGATAGGTTTTTATGTGTATATTAATCCACAAGCTGACCTAAGTTTCTATCGTTAACGGTTCAATTTCTGCGTTATAGTGGGTGGGGTTAACCGACTAAAAGGGATAAGTATACATATCTATTGAACCAAGCAAGATAGAATCGAATTTATTTTTGCAGATGATAGGTTTTTATGTGTATATTAATCCGCAAGCTGACCTAAGTTTCTATCGTTAACGGTTCAATTTCTACGTTATAGTGGGTGGGGTTAACCGACTAAAAGGGATATGTATACATATCTATTGAACCAAGCAAGATAGAATCGAATTTATTTTTGCAGATGGTAGGTTTTTATGTGTATATTAATCCACAAGCTGATCCAAGGTTCTATCGTTAACGGTTCAATTTCTGCGTCATACTGGGTGGGGTTAACCGACTAAAAGGGATAAGTGTCCATATATATTGAACCAAGCAAGACAGAATCGATTTTATTTTTTCAGATGGTAGGTTTTTATGTGTATATTAATCCACAAGCTGACCTAAGTTTCTACTGTTAACGGTTCAATTTCTACGTTATAGTGGGTGGGGTTAACCGACTAAAAGGGATAAGTGTCCATATCTATTGAATCAAGCAAGATAGAATCGATTTTGTTTTTGCAGATTATAGGTTTTTATGCGTATATTAATCCACAAGCCGATCCAAAGCTCTATCTCTTCTACGTCATAGTGGGTGGGGTTAACCGACTAAAAGGGATAAGTATACATATCTATTGAACCGAGCAAGATAGAATCAAATATATTTTTGCAGATGGTAGGTATTTATGTGTATATTAATCCACAAGCTGATCCAAGGCTCTATCTTTAACGGTTCAATTTCTACGCCAAAGTGCATGGGGTTAACCGACTAAAAGGGATAAGTGTCCATATCTATTGAATCAAGCAAGATAGAATCGATTTTGTTTTTGCAGATGATAGGGTTTTATGTGTATATTAATCCACGAGCTGATCCAAGGTTCTATCGTTAACGGTTCAATTTCTACGTCAAAGTGGATTGGGTTAACCGACTAAAAGGGATAAGTGACCATATCTATTGTGGGTGGGGTTAACCGACTAAAAGGGATAAGTGTCCATATCTATTGAACCAAGCAAAATAGAATCGATTTTATTTTTGCAGATGGTAGGTTTTTATGTGTATATTAATCCACAAGCAGATCCAAGGTCCTATCGTTAACGGTTCAATTTCTGCGTCAAAGTGGGTGGGATTAACCGACTAAAAGGGATAAGTATCCATATCTATTGTGGGTGGGGTTAACCGACTAAAGGGGATAAGAGTCCATATCTATTGAACCAAGCAAAACAGAATCGATTTTATTTTTGCAGATGATAGGTCTTTATGTGTATATTAATTCAAAAGCTGATACAAGGTTCTGTCGTTAACGGTCCAATTTCTACGTCAAAGTGGATGGGATTAACCGACTAAAAGGGATAAGTGCCCATATCTATTGTGGGTGGGGCTAACCGACTAAAAGGGTTAAGTGTCCATACCTATTGAACCAAGTAAGATAGAATCGAATTTATTTTTGCAGATGGTAGGTTTTTATGTGTACATTAATCCACAAGCTGACCCAAGATTCTATCGCTAACGGTTCAATTTCTACGTCATACTGGGTGGGGTTAACTGACTAAAAGGGATAAGTGTCCATATCTATTGAACCAAGCAAGGTAGAATCGAATTTATTTTTGCAGATGGTAGGTTTTTATGTGTATATTAATCCACAAGCTGACCCAAGATTCTATCGTTAACGGTTCAATTTCTACGCCAAAGTGGATGGGGTTAACCGTCTAAAAGGGATAAGTGTCCATATCTATTGTGGGTGGGGTTAACCGACTAAAAGGGATAAGTGTCCATATCTATTGAACCAAGCAAGATAGAATCGATTTTGTTTTTGCAGATGATAGGCTTTTATGTGTATATTAATCCACAAGCTGATCCAAGGTTCTATCGTTAACGATTCAGTTTCTACGCCAAAGTGGGTGGGGTTAACCGACTAAAAGGGATAAGCGTCCATATCTATTGAACCAAGCAAGATAGAATCGATTTTGTTTTTGCAGATGATAGGCTTTTATGTGTATATTAATCCACAAGCTGATCCAAGGTTCTATCGTTAACAGTTCAATTTCTACGTCAAAGTGGATGGGGTTAACCGACTAAAAGGGATAAGTGTCCATATCTATTGTGGGTGGGGTTAACCGACTAAAAGGGATAAGTGTCCATATCTATTGAACCAAGCAAGATAGAATCGATTTTGTTTTTGCAGATGATAGGCTTTTATGTGTATATTAATCCACAAGCTGATCCAAGGTTCTGTCGTTAACGATTCAGTTTCTACGCCAAAGTGGGTGGGGTTAACCGACTAAAAGGGATAAGCGTCCATATCTATTGAACCAAGCAAGATAGAATCGATTTTGTTTTTGCAGATGATAGGCTTTTATGTGTATATTAATCCACAAGCTGATCCAAGGTTCTATCGTTAACAGTTCAATTTCTACGTCAAAGTGGATGGGGTTAACCGACTAAAAGGGATAAGTGTCCATATCTATTGTGGGTGGGGTTAACCGACTAAAAGGGATAAGTGTCCATATCTATTGAACCAAGCAAGATAGAATCGATTTTGTTTTTGCAGATGATAGGCTTTTATGTGTATATTAATCCACGAGCTGATCCAAGGTTCTATCGTTAACGGTTCAATTTCTACGTCAAAGTGGATGGGGTTAACCGACTAAAAGGGATAAGTGTCCATATCTATTGTGGGTGGGGTTAACCGACTAAAAGGGATAAGTGTCCATATCTATTGAACCAAGCAAGATAGAATCGATTTTATTTTTGCAGATGGTAGGTTTTTATGTGTATATTAATTCACATGCTGACCTAAGTTTCTATCGTTAACGGTTCAATTTCTACGTTATAGTGGGTGGGGTTAACCGACTAAAAGGGACAAGTATACATATCTATTGAACCAAGCAAGATAGAATCGAATTTATTTTTACAGATGGTAGGTTTTTATGTGTATATTAATCCACAGGCTGATCCAAGGTTCTATCGCTAACGGTTCGATTTCTACGTCATACTGGGTGGGAATAACCGAATAAAAGGGACAAGTGTCCAAATCTATTGAACCAAGCAAGATAGAATCGATTTTATTTTTGCAGATGGTAGGTTTTTATGTGTATATTAATTCACATGCTGACCTAAGTTTCTATCGTTAACGGTTCAATTTCTATGTTATAGTGGGTGGGGTTAACCGACTAAAAGGGATAAGTATACATATCTATTGAACCAAGCAAGATAGAATCGAATTTATTTTTGCAGATGGTAGGTTTTTATGTGTATATTAATCCACAGGCTGATCCAAGGTTCTATCGCTAACGGTTCGATTTCTACGTCATACTGGGTGGGAATAACCGAATAAAAGGGACAAGTGTCCAAATCTATTGAACCAAGCAAGATAGAATCGATTTTATTTTTGCAGATGGTAGGTTTTTATGTGTATATTAATCCACAAGCTGGCCTAAGTTTCTATCGTTAACGGTTCAATTTCTACGTTATAGTGGGAAAAAGGGATAAGTGTCCATATCTATTGAACCAAGCAAGATAGAATCGAATTTATTTTTGCAGATGGTAGGTTTTTATGTTTATATTAATCCACAAGCTGATCCAAGGTTCTATCGCTAACGGTTCAATTTCTACGTCAAAGTGGGTCGGGTTAACCGACTAAAAGGGATAAGTGTCCATATCTATTGAACCAAGCAAGATAGAATCGATTTTATTTTTGCAGATGGTAGGTTTTTATGTGTATATTAATTCACATGCTGACCTAAGTTTCTATCGTTAACGGTTCAATTTCTACGTTATAGTGGGTGGGGTTAACCGACTAAAAGGGATAAGTGTCCATATCTATTGTGGGTGGGGTTAACCGACTAAAAGGGATAAGTGTCCATATCTATTGAACCAAGCAAGATAGAATCGAATTTATTTTTGCAGATGATAGGTTTTTATGTGTATATTAATCCACAAGCTGACCTAAGTTTCTATCGTTAACGGTTCAATTTCTACGTTATAGTGGGTGGGGTTAACCGACTAAAAGGGATAAGTATACATATCTATTGAACCAAGCAAGATAGAATCGAATTTATTTTTCAGATGGTAGTTTTTTATGTGTATATTAATCCACAAGCTGATCCAAGGTTCTGTCGTTAACGATTCAGTTTCTACGCCAAAGTGGGTGGGGTTAACCGACTAAAAGGGATAAGTGTCCATATCTATTGAACCAAGCAAGATAGAATCGATTTTATTTTTGCAGATGGTAGGCTTTTATGTGTATATTAATCCACAAGCTGACCCAAGGTTCTATCGTTAACGGTTCAATTTCTACGTCAAAGTGGATGGTGTTAACCGTCTAAAAGGGATAAGTGTCCATATCTATTGAACCAAGCAAGATAGAATCGATTTTATTTTTGCAGATGGTAGGCTTTTATGTGTATATTAATCCACAAGTTGACCCAAGGTTCTATCGTTAACGGTTCAATTTCTACGTCAAAGTGGATGGTGTTAACCGTCTAAAAGGGATAAGTGTCCATAACTATTGTGGGTGGGGTTAACCGACTAAAAGGGATAAGTGTCCATATCTATTGAACCAAGCAAGATAGAATCGATTTTGTTTTTGCAGATGATAGGTTTTTATGTGTACATTAATCCACAAGCTGATCCAAGGTTTTATCGTTAACGATTCAATTTCTACGCCAAAGTGGGTGGGGTTAACCGACTAAAAGGGATAAGTGTCCATATCTATTGAACCAAGCAAGATAGAATCGATTTTGTTTTTGCAGATGGTAGGCTTTTATGTGTATATTAATCCACAAGCTGACCCAAGGTTCTATCGTTAACGGTTCAATTTCTACGTCAAAGTGGATGGTGTTAACCGTCTAAAAGGGATAAGTGTCCATATCTATTGTGGGTGGGGTTAACCGACTAAAAGGGATAAGTGTCCATATCTATTGAACCAAGCAAGATAGAATCGATTTTGTTTTTGCAGATGATAGGTTTTTATGTGTACATTAATCCACAAGCTGATCCAAGGTTCTATCGTTAACGATTCAATTTCTACGCCAAAGTGGGTGGGGTTAACCGACTAAAAGGGATAAGTGTCCATATCTATTGAACCAAGCAAGATAGAATCGATTTTGTTTTTGCAGATGGTAGGCTTTTATGTGTATATTAATCCACAAGCTGACCTAAGTTTCTATCGTTAACGGTTCAATTTCTACGTTATAGTGGATGGGGTTAACCGTCTAAAAGGGATAAGTGTCCATATCTATTGTGGGTGGGGTTAACCGACTAAAAGGGATAAGTGTCCATATCTATTGAACCAAGCAAGATAGAATCGAATTTATTTTTGCAGATGATAGGTTTTTATGTGTATATTAATCCACAAGCTGACCTAAGTTTCTATCGTTAACGGTTCAATTTCTACGTTATAGTGGGTGGGGTTAACCGACTAAAAGGGATAAGTATACATATCTATTGAACCAAGCAAGATAGAATCGAATTTATTTTTCAGATGGTAGTTTTTTATGTGTATATTAATCCACAAGCTGATCCAAGGTTCTGTCGTTAACGATTCAGTTTCTACGCCAAAGTGGGTGGGGTTAACCGACTAAAAGGGATAAGCGTCCATATCTATTGAACCAAGCAAGATAGAATCGATTTTGTTTTTGAAGATGATAGGTTTTTATGTGTATATTAATCCACAAGCTGATTCAAGGTTCTATCGTTAACGGTTCAATTTCTACGTCAAAGTGGATGGGGTTAACCGACTAAAAGAGATAAGTGTCCATATCTATTTTGGGTGGGGTTAACCGACTAAAAGGGATAAGTGTCCATATCTATTGAACCAAGCAAGATAGAATCGATTTTGTTTTTGCAAATGATAGGTTTTTATGCGTGTATTAATCCGCAAGCCGACCCAAGGCTCTATCTCTTCTACGTCATAGTGGGTGGGGTTAACCGACTAAAAGGGATAAGTATACATATCAATTGAACCAAGCAAGATAGAATCGAATTTATTTTTGCAGATGATAGGTTTTTATGTGTATATTAATCCACAAGCTGACCTAAGTTTCTATCGTTAACGGTTCAATTTCTACGTTATAGTGGGTGGGGTTAACCGACTAAAAGGGATAAGTATACATATCTATTGAACCAAGCAAGATAGAATCGAATTTATTTTTGCAGATGGTAGGTTTTTATGTGTATATTAATCCACAGGCTGATCCAAGGTTCTATCGCTAACGGTTCGATTTCTACGTCATACTGGGTGGGAATAACCGAATAAAAGGGACAAGTGTCCAAATCTATTGAACCAAGCAAGATAGAATCGATTTTATTTTTGCAGATGGTAGGTTTTTATGTGTATATTAATCCACAAGCTGGCCTAAGTTTCTATCGTTAACGGTTCAATTTCTACGTTATAGTGGGAAAAAGGGATAAGTATACATATCTATTGAACCAAGCAAGATAGAATCGAATTTATTTTTGCAGATGGTAGGTTTTTATGTGTATATTAATCCACAAGCTGATCCAAGGTTCTATCGTTAACGGTTCAATTTCTACGTCATACTGGGTGGGGTTAACCGACTAAAAGGGATAAGTGTCCATATATATTGAACCAAGCAAGACAGAATCGATTTTATTTTTGAAGATGGTAGGTTTTTATATGTATATTAATCCACAAGCTGACCTAAGTTTCTATTGTTAACGGTTCAATTTCTACGTTATAGTGGGTGGGGTTAACCGACTAAAAGACTAAAAGGGATAAGTGTCCATATCTATTGAATCAAGCAAGATAGAATCGATTTTGTTTTTGCAGATGATAGGTTTTTATGCGTATATTAATCCACAAGCCGATCCAAGGCTCTATCTCTTCTACGTCATAGTGGGTGGGGTTAACCGACTAAAAGGGATAAGTATACATATCTATTGAACCAAGCAAGATAGAATCAAATATATCTTTGCAGATGGTAGGTTTTTATGTGTATATTAATCCACAAGCTGATCCAAGGCTCTATCTTTAACGGTTCAATTTCTACGTCAAAGTGGATGGGGTTAACCGACTAAAAGGGATAAGTGTCCATATCTATTGAATCAAGCAAGATAGAATCGATTTTGTTTTTGCAGATGATAGGTTTTTATGTGTATATTAATCCACGAGCTGATCCAAGGTTCTATCGCTAACGGTTCAATTTCTACGTCAAAGTGGATGGGGTTAACCGACTAAAAGGGATAAGTGTCCATATCTATTGTGGGTGGGGTTAACCGACTAAAAGGGATAAGTGTCCATATCTATTGAACCAAGCAAGATAGAATCGATTTTTTTTTGCAGATGATAGGTTTTTACGTGTATATTAATCCACAAGCTGATCCAAGGTTCTATCGTTAACGGTTCAATTTCTGCCTCAAAGTGGGTGGGATTAACCGACTAAAAGGGACAAGTATACATATCTATTGAACCAAGCAAGATAGAATCGAATTTATTTTTGCAGATGATAGGTTTTTATGTGTATATTAATCCACGAGCTGATCCAAGGTTCTATCGTTAACGGTTCAATTTCTACGTCAAAGTGGATGGGGTTAACCGACTAAAAGGGATAAGTGTCCATATCTATTGTGGGTGGGGTTAACCGACTAAAAGGGATAAGTGTCCATATCTATTGAACCAAGCAAGATAGAATCGATTTTATTTTTGCAGATGGTAGGTTTTTATGTGTATATTAATTCACATGCTGACCTAAGTTTCTATCGTTAACGGTTCAATTTCTACGTTATAGTGGGTGGGGTTAACCGACTAAAAGGGACAAGTATACATATCTATTGAACCAAGCAAGATAGAATCGAATTTATTTTTACAGATGGTAGGTTTTTATGTGTATATTAATCCACAGGCTGATCCAAGGTTCTATCGCTAACGGTTCGATTTCTACGTCATACTGGGTGGGAATAACCGAATAAAAGGGACAAGTGTCCAAATCTATTGAACCAAGCAAGATAGAATCGATTTTATTTTTGCAGATGGTAGGTTTTTATGTGTATATTAATTCACATGCTGACCTAAGTTTCTATCGTTAACGGTTCAATTTCTACGTTATAGTGGGTGGGGTTAACCGACTAAAAGGGATAAGTATACATATCTATTGAACCAAGCAAGATAGAATCGAATTTATTTTTGCAGATGGTAGGTTTTTACGTGTATATTAATCCACAGGCTGATCCAAGGTTCTATCGCTAACGGTTCGATTTCTACGTCATACTGGGTGGGAATAACCGAATAAAAGGGACAAGTGTCCAAATCTATTGAACCAAGCAAGATAGAATCGATTTTATTTTTGCAGATGGTAGGTTTTTATGTGTATATTAATCCACAAGCTGGCCTAAGTTTCTATCGTTAACGGTTCAATTTCTACGTTATAGTGGGAAAAAGGGATAAGTGTCCATATCTATTGAACCAAGCAAGATAGAATCGAATTTATTTTTGCAGATGGTAGGTTTTTATGTTTATATTAATCCACAAGCTGATCCAAGGTTCTATCGCTAACGGTTCAATTTCTACGTCAAAGTGGGTCGGGTTAACCGACTAAAAGGGATAAGTGTCCATATCTATTGAACCAAGCAAGATAGAATCGATTTTATTTTTGCAGATGGTAGGTTTTTATGTGTATATTAATTCACATGCTGACCTAAGTTTCTATCGTTAACGGTTCAATTTCTACGTTATAGTGGGTGGGGTTAACCGACTAAAAGGGACAAGTATACATATCTATTGAACCAAGCAAGATAGAATCGAATTTATTTTTACAGATGGTAGGTTTTTATGTGTATATTAATCCACAAGCAGATCCAAGGTCCTATCGTTAACGGTTCAATTTCTGCCTCAAAGTGGGTGGGATTAACCGAATAAAAGGGATAAGTATCCATATCTATTGTGGGTGGGGTTAACCGACTAAAGGGGATAAGAGTCCATATCTATTGAACCAAGCAAAACAGAATCGATTTTATTTTTGCAGATGATAGGTCTTTATGTGTATATTAATTCAAAAGCTAATACAAGGTTCTGTCGTTAACGGTCCAATTTCTACGTCAAAGTGGATGGGATTAACCGACTAAAAGGGATAAGTGCCCATATCTATTGTGGGTGGGGCTAACCGACTAAAAGGGTTAAGTGTCCATACCTATTGAACCAAGTAAGATAGAATCGAATTTATTTTTGCAGATGGTAGGTTTTTATGTGTATATTAATCCACAAGCTGACCCAAGATTCTATCGCTAACGGTTCAATTTCTACGTCATACTGGGTGGGGTTAACTGACTAAAAGGGATATGTGTCCATATCTATTGAACCAAGCAAGGTAGAATCGAATTTATTTTTGCAGATGGTAGGTTTTTATGTGTATATTAATCCACAAGCTGACCCAAGATTCTATCGTTAACGGTTCAATTTCTACGCCAAAGTGGATGGGGTTAACCGTCTAAAAGCGATAAGTGTCCATATCTATTGTGGGTGGGGTTAACCGACTAAAAGGGATAAGTGTCCATATCTATTGAACCAAGCAAGATAGAATCGATTTTGTTTTTGCAGATGATAGGTTTTTATGTGTGCATTAATCCACAAGCTGATCCAAGGTTCTATCGTTAACGATTCAATTTCTACGCCAAAGTGGGTGGGGTTAACCGACTAAAAGGGATAAGTGTCCATATCTATTGAACCAAGCAAGATAGAATCGATTTTGTTTTTGCAGATGGTAGGCTTTTATGTGTATATTAATCCACAAGCTGACCCAAGGTTCTATCGTTAACGGTTCAATTTCTACGTCAAAGTGGATGGTGTTAACCGTCTAAAAGGGATAAGTGTCCATATCTATTGTGGGTGGGGTTAACCGACTAAAAGGGATAAGTGTCCATATCTATTGAACCAAGCAAGATAGAATCGATTTTGTTTTTGCAGATGATAGGTTTTTATGTGTATATTAATCCACAAGCTGATCCAAGGTTCTATCGTTAACGATTCATTTTCTACGCCAAAGTGGGTGGGGTTAACCGACTAAAAGGGATAAGTGTCCATATCTATTGAACCAAGCAAGATAGAATCGATTTTGTTTTTGCAGATGGTAGGTTTTTATGTGTATATTAATCCACAAGCTGACCCAAGGTTCTATCATTAACGGTTCAATTTCTGCGTCAAAGTGGATGGGGTTAACCGTCTAAAAGGGATAAGTGTCCATATCTATTGTGGGTGGGGTTAACCGACTAAAAGGGATAAGTGTCCATATCTATTGAACCAAGCAAGATAGAATCGATTTTGTTTTTGCAGATGATAGGCTTTTATGTGTATATTAATCCACAAGCTGATCCAAGGTTCTATCGTTAACGATTCAGTTTCTACGCCAAAGTGGGTGGGGTTAACCGACTAAAAGGGATAAGCGTCCATATCTATTGAACCAAGCAAGATAGAATCGATTTTGTTTTTGCAGATGATAGGCTTTTATGTGTATATTAATCCACAAGCTGATCCAAGGTTCTATCGTTAACGATTCAGTTTCTACGCCAAAGTGGGTGGGGTTAACCGACTAAAAGGGATAAGTGTCCATATCTATTGAACCAAGCAAGATAGAATCGATTTTGTTTTTGCAGATGATAGGTTTTTATGCGTATATTAATCCACTAGCCGACCCAAGGCTCTATCTCTTCTACGTCATAGTGGGTGGGGTTAACCGACTAAAAGGGATAAGTATACATATCTGTTGAACCAAGCAAGATAGAATCAAATATATTTTTGCAGATGGTAGGTTTTTATGTGTATATTAATCCATAAGCTGATCCAAGGCTCTATCTTTAATGGTTCAATTTCTACGTCAAAGTGGGTGGGGTTAACCGACTAAAAGGGATAAGTATACATATCTATTGAACCAAACAAGATAGAATCGAATTTATTTTTGCAGATGATAGGTTTTTATGTGTATATTAATCCACAAGCTGACCTAAGTTTCTATCGTTAACGGTTCAATTTCTACGTTATAGTGGGTGGGGTTAACCGACTAAAAGGGATAAGTATACATATCTATTGAACCAAGCAAGATAGAATCGAATTTATTTTTGCAGATGGTAGGTTTTTATGTGTATATTAATTCACAGGCTGATCCAAGGTTCTATCGCTAACGGTTCGATTTCTACGTCATACTGAGTGGGCTTAACCGACTAAAAGGGATAAGTGTCCATATCTATTGAACTAAGCAAGGTAGAATCGAATTTATTTTTACAGATGGTAGGTTTTTATGTGTATATTAATCCACAGGCTGATCCAAGGTTCTAACGCTAGCGGTTCGATTTCTACGTCATACTGGGTGGGAATAACCGAATAAAAGGGATAAGTGTCCATATATATTGAACCAAGCAAGACAGAATCGATTTTATTTTTGCAGATGATAGGTTTTTATGTGTATATTAATCCACAAGCTGACCTAAGTTTGTATCGTTAACGGTTCAATTTCTGCGTTATAGTGGGTGGGGTTAACCGACTAAAAGGGATAAGTATACATATCTATTGAACCAAGCAAGATAGAATCGAATTTATTTTTGCAGATGATAGGTTTTTATGTGTATATTAATCCGCAAGCTGACCTAAGTTTCTATCGTTAACGGTTCAATTTCTACGTTATAGTGGGTGGGGTTAACCGACTAAAAGGGATAAGTATACATATCTATTGAACCAAGCAAGATAGAATCGAATTTATTTTTGCAGATGGTAGGTTTTTATGTGTATATTAATCCACAAGCTGATCCAAGGTTCTATCGTTAACGGTTCAATTTCTGCGTCATACTGGGTGGGGTTAACCGACTAAAAGGGATAAGTGTCCATATCTATTGAATCAAGCAAGATAGAATCGATTTTGTTTTTGCAGATTATAGGTTTTTATGCGTATATTAATCCACAAGCCGATCCAAAGCTCTATCTCTTCTACGTCATAGTGGGTGGGGTTAACCGACTAAAAGGGATAAGTATACATATCTATTGAACCGAGCAAGATAGAATCAAATATATTTTTGCAGATGGTAGGTATTTATGTGTATATTAATCCACAAGCTGATCCAAGGCTCTATCTTTAACGGTTCAATTTCTACGCCAAAGTGCATGGGGTTAACCGACTAAAAGGGATAAGTGTCCATATCTATTGAATCAAGCAAGATAGAATCGATTTTGTTTTTGCAGATGATAGGGTTTTATGTGTATATTAATCCACGAGCTGATCCAAGGTTCTATCGTTAACGGTTCAATTTCTACGTCAAAGTGGATTGGGTTAACCGACTAAAAGGGATAAGTGACCATATCTATTGTGGGTGGGGTTAACCGACTAAAAGGGATAAGTGTCCATATCTATTGAACCAAGCAAAATAGAATCGATTTTATTTTTGCAGATGGTAGGTTTTTATGTGTATATTAATCCACAAGCAGATCCAAGGTCCTATCGTTAACGGTTCAATTTCTGCGTCAAAGTGGGTGGGATTAACCGACTAAAAGGGATAAGTATCCATATCTATTGTGGGTGGGGTTAACCGACTAAAGGGGATAAGAGTCCATATCTATTGAACCAAGCAAAACAGAATCGATTTTATTTTTGCAGATGATAGGTCTTTATGTGTATATTAATTCAAAAGCTGATACAAGGTTCTGTCGTTAACGGTCCAATTTCTACGTCAAAGTGGATGGGATTAACCGACTAAAAGGGATAAGTGCCCATATCTATTGTGGGTGGGGCTAACCGACTAAAAGGGTTAAGTGTCCATACCTATTGAACCAAGTAAGATAGAATCGAATTTATTTTTGCAGATGGTAGGTTTTTATGTGTACATTAATCCACAAGCTGACCCAAGATTCTATCGCTAACGGTTCAATTTCTACGTCATACTGGGTGGGGTTAACTGACTAAAAGGGATAAGTGTCCATATCTATTGAACCAAGCAAGGTAGAATCGAATTTATTTTTGCAGATGGTAGGTTTTTATGTGTATATTAATCCACAAGCTGACCCAAGATTCTATCGTTAACGGTTCAATTTCTACGCCAAAGTGGATGGGGTTAACCGTCTAAAAGGGATAAGTGTCCATATCTATTGTGGGTGGGGTTAACCGACTAAAAGGGATAAGTGTCCATATCTATTGAACCAAGCAAGATAGAATCGATTTTGTTTTTGCAGATGATAGGCTTTTATGTGTATATTAATCCACAAGCTGATCCAAGGTTCTATCGTTAACGATTCAGTTTCTACGCCAAAGTGGGTGGGGTTAACCGACTAAAAGGGATAAGCGTCCATATCTATTGAACCAAGCAAGATAGAATCGATTTTGTTTTTGCAGATGATAGGCTTTTATGTGTATATTAATCCACAAGCTGATCCAAGGTTCTATCGTTAACGGTTCAATTTCTACGTCAAAGTGGATGGGGTTAACCGACTAAAAGGGATAAGTGTCCATATCTATTGTGGGTGGGGTTAACCGACTAAAAGGGATAAGTGTCCATATCTATTGAACCAAGCAAGATAGAATCGATTTTGTTTTTGCAGATGATAGGCTTTTATGTGTATATTAATCCACAAGCTGATCCAAGGTTCTATCGTTAACGATTCAGTTTCTACGCCAAAGTGGGTGGGGTTAACCGACTAAAAGGGATAAGCGTCCATATCTATTGAACCAAGCAAGATAGAATCGATTTTGTTTTTGCAGATGATAGGTTTTTATGTGTATATTAATCCACGAGCTGATCCAAGGTTCTATCGTTAACGGTTCAATTTCTACGTCAAAGTGGATGGGGTTAACCGACTAAAAGGGATAAGTGTCCATATCTATTGTGGGTGGGGTTAACCGACTAAAAGGGATAAGTGTCCATATCTATTGAACCAAGCAAGATAGAATCGATTTTATTTTTGCAGATGGTAGGTTTTTATGTGTATATTAATTCACATGCTGACCTAAGTTTCTATCGTTAACGGTTCAATTTCTACGTTATAGTGGGTGGGGTTAACCGACTAAAAGGGACAAGTATACATATCTATTGAACCAAGCAAGATAGAATCGAATTTATTTTTACAGATGGTAGGTTTTTATGTGTATATTAATCCACAGGCTGATCCAAGGTTCTATCGCTAACGGTTCGATTTCTACGTCATACTGGGTGGGAATAACCGAATAAAAGGGACAAGTGTCCAAATCTATTGAACCAAGCAAGATAGAATCGATTTTATTTTTGCAGATGGTAGGTTTTTATGTGTATATTAATTCACATGCTGACCTAAGTTTCTATCGTTAACGGTTCAATTTCTACGTTATAGTGGGTGGGGTTAACCGACTAAAAGGGATAAGTATACATATCTATTGAACCAAGCAAGATAGAATCGAATTTATTTTTGCAGATGGTAGGTTTTTATGTGTATATTAATCCACAGGCTGATCCAAGGTTCTATCGCTAACGGTTCGATTTCTACGTCATACTGGGTGGGAATAACCGAATAAAAGGGACAAGTGTCCAAATCTATTGAACCAAGCAAGATAGAATCGATTTTATTTTTGCAGATGGTAGGTTTTTATGTGTATATTAATCCACAAGCTGGCCTAAGTTTCTATCGTTAACGGTTCAATTTCTACGTTATAGTGGGAAAAAGGGATAAGTGTCCATATCTATTGAACCAAGCAAGATAGAATCGAATTTATTTTTGCAGATGGTAGGTTTTTATGTTTATATTAATCCACAAGCTGATCTAAGGTTCTATCGCTAACGGTTCAATTTCTACGTCAAAGTGGGTCGGGTTAACCGACTAAAAGGGATAAGGGTCCATATCTATTGAACCAAGCAAGATAGAATCGATTTTATTTTTGCAGATGGTAGGTTTTTATGTGTATATTAATTCACATGCTGACCTAAGTTTCTATCGTTAACGGTTCAATTTCTACGTTATAGTGGGTGGGGTTAACCGACTAAAAGGGATAAGTGTCCATATCTATTGTGGGTGGGGTTAACCGACTAAAAGGGATAAGTGTCCATATCTATTGAACCAAGCAAGATAGAATCGAATTTATTTTTGCAGATGATAGGTTTTTATGTGTATATTAATCCACAAGCTAACCTAAGTTTCTATCGTTAACGGTTCAATTTCTACGTTATAGTGGGTGGGGTTAACCGACTAAAAGGGATAAGTATACATATCTATTGAACCAAGCAAGATAGAATCGAATTTATTTTTCAGATGGTAGTTTTTTATGTGTATATTAATCCACAAGCTGATCCAAGGTTCTGTCGTTAACGATTCAGTTTCTACGCCAAAGTGGGTGGGGTTAACCGACTAAAAGGGATAAGTGTCCATATCTATTGAACCAAGCAAGATAGAATCGATTTTATTTTTGCAGATGGTAGGCTTTTATGTGTATATTAATCCACAAGCTGACCCAAGGTTCTATCGTTAACGGTTCAATTTCTACGTCAAAGTGGATGGTGTTAACCGTCTAAAAGGGATAAGTGTCCGTATCTATTGAACCAAGCAAGATAGAATCGATTTTATTTTTGCAGATGGTAGGCTTTTATGTGTATATTAATCCACAAGCTGACCCAAGGTTCTATCGTTAACGGTTCAATTTCTACGTCAAAGTGGATGGTGTTAACCGTCTAAAAGGGATAAGTGTCCATATCTATTGTGGGTGGGGTTAACCGACTAAAAGGGATAAGTGTCCATATCTATTGAACCAAGCAAGATAGAATCGATTTTGTTTTTGCAGATGATAGGTTTTTATGTGTACATTAATCCACAAGCTGATCCAAGGTTCTATCGTTAACGATTCAATTTCTACGCCAAAGTGGGTGGGGTTAACCGACTAAAAGGGATAAGTGTCCATATCTATTGAACCAAGCAAGATAGAATCGATTTTGTTTTTGCAGATGGTAGGCTTTTATGTGTATATTAATCCACAAGCTGACCCAAGGTTCTATCGTTAACGGTTCAATTTCTACGTCAAAGTGGATGGTGTTAACCGTCTAAAAGGGATAAGTGTCCATATCTATTGTGGGTGGGGTTAACCGACTAAAAGGGATAAGTGTCCATATCTATTGAACCAAGCAAGATAGAATCGATTTTGTTTTTGCAGATGATAGGTTTTTATGTGTACATTAATCCACAAGCTGATCCAAGGTTCTATCGTTAACGATTCAATTTCTACGCCAAAGTGGGTGGGGTTAACCGACTAAAAGGGATAAGTGTCCATATCTATTGAACCAAGCAAGATAGAATCGATTTTGTTTTTGCAGATGGTAGGCTTTTATGTGTATATTAATCCACAAGCTGACCTAAGTTTCTATCGTTAACGGTTCAATTTCTACGTTATAGTGGATGGGGTTAACCGTCTAAAAGGGATAAGTGTCCATATCTATTGTGGGTGGGGTTAACCGACTAAAAGGGATAAGTGTCCATATCTATTGAACCAAGCAAGATAGAATCGAATTTATTTTTGCAGATGATAGGTTTTTATGTGTATATTAATCCACAAGCTGACCTAAGTTTCTATCGTTAACGGTTCAATTTCTACGTTATAGTGGGTGGGGTTAACCGACTAAAAGGGATAAGTATACATATCTATTGAACCAAGCAAGATAGAATCGAATTTATTTTTCAGATGGTAGTTTTTTATGTGTATATTAATCCACAAGCTGATCCAAGGTTCTGTCGTTAACGATTCAGTTTCTACGCCAAAGTGGGTGGGGTTAACCGACTAAAAGGGATAAGCGTCCATATCTATTGAACCAAGCAAGATAGAATCGATTTTGTTTTTGAAGATGATAGGTTTTTATGTGTATATTAATCCACAAGCTGATTCAAGGTTCTATCGTTAACGGTTCAATTTCTACGTCAAAGTGGATGGGGTTAACCAACTAAAAGAGATAAGTGTCCATATCTATTTTGGGTGGGGTTAACCGACTAAAAGGGATAAGTGTCCATATCTATTGAACCAAGCAAGATAGAATCGATTTTGTTTTTGCAAATGATAGGTTTTTATGCGTATATTAATCCGCAAGCCGACCCAAGGCTCTATCTCTTCTACGTCATAGTGGGTGGGGTTAACCGACTAAAAGGGATAAGTATACATATCAATTGAACCAAGCAAGATAGAATCGAATTTATTTTTGCAGATGATAGGTTTTTATGTGTATATTAATCCACAAGCTGACCTAAGTTTCTATCGTTAACGGTTCCTACGTTATAGTGGGTGGGGTTAACCGACTAAAAGGGATAAGTATACATATCTATTGAACCAAGCAAGATAGAATCGAATTTATTTTTGCAGATGGTAGGTTTTTATGTGTATATTAATCCACAAGCTGGCCTAAGTTTCTATCGTTAACGGTTCAATTTCTACGTTATAGTGGGAAAAAGGGATAAGTATACATATCTATTGAACCAAGCAAGATAGAATCGAATTTATTTTTGCAGATGGTAGGTTTTTTATGTGTATATTAATCCACAAGCTGATCCAAGGTTCTATCGTTAACGGTTCAATTTTCTACGTCATACTGGGTGGGGTTAACCGACTAAAAGGGATAAGTGTCCATATATATTGAACCAAGCAAGACAGAATCGATTTTATTTTTGAAGATGGTAGGTTTTTATATGTATATTAATCCACAAGCTGACCTAAGTTTCTATTGTTAACGGTTCAATTTCTACGTTATAGTGGGTGGGGTTAACCGACTAAAAGACTAAAAGGGATAAGTGTCCATATCTATTGAATCAAGCAAGATAGAATCGATTTTGTTTTTGCAGATGATAGGTTTTTATTGCGTATATTAATCCACAAGCCGATCCAAGGCTCTATCTCTTCTACGTCATAGTGGGTGGGGTTAACCGACTAAAAGGGATAAGTATACATATCTATTGAACCAAGCAAGATAGAATCAAATATATTTTTGCAGATGGTAGGTTTTTATGTGTATATTAATCCACAAGCTGATCCAAGGCTCTATCTTTAACGGTTCAATTTCTACGTCAAAGTGGATGGGGTTAACCGACTAAAAGGGATAAGTGTCCATATCTATTGAATCAAGCAAGATAGAATCGATTTTGTTTTTGCAGATGATAGGTTTTTTATGTGTATATTAATCCACGAGCTGATCCAAGGTTCTATCGTTAACGGTTCAATTTCTACGTCAAAGTGGATGGGGTTTAACCGACTAAAAGGGATAAGTGTCCATATCTATTGTGGGTGGGGTTAACCGACTAAAAGGGATAAGTGTCCATATCTATTGAACCAAGCAAGATAGAATCGATTTTTTTTTTGCAGATGATAGGTTTTTAAGTGTATATTAATCCACAAGCTGATCCAAGGTTCTATCGTTAACGGTTCAATTTCTGCCTCAAAGTGGGTGGGATTAACCGACTAAAAGGGACAAGTATACATATCTATTGAACCAAGCAAGATAGAATCGAATTTATTTTTGCAGATGATAGGTTTTTATGTGTATATTAATCCACGAGCTGATCCAAGGTTCTATCGTTAACGGTTCAATTTCTACGTCAAAGTGGATGGGGTTAACCGACTAAAAGGGATAAGTGTCCATATCTATTGTGGGTGGGGTTAACCGACTAAAAGGGATAAGTGTCCATATCTATTGAACCAAGCAAGATAGAATCGATTTTATTTTTGCAGATGGTAGGTTTTTATGTGTATATTAATTCACATGCTGACCTAAGTTTCTATCGTTAACGGTTCAATTTCTACGTTATAGTGGGTGGGGTTAACCGACTAAAAGGGACAAGCATACATATCTATTGAACCAAGCAAGATAGAATCGAATTTATTTTTACAGATGGTAGGTTTTTATGTGTATATTAATCCACAGGCTGATCCAAGGTTCTATCGCTAACGGTTCGATTTCTACGTCATACTGGGTGGGAATAACCGAATAAAAGGGACAAGTGTCCAAATCTATTGAACCAAGCAAGATAGAATCGATTTTATTTTTGCAGATGGTAGGTTTTTATGTGTATATTAATTCACATGCTGACCTAAGTTTCTATCGTTAACGGTTCAATTTCTACGTTATAGTGGGTGGGGTTAACCGACTAAAAGGGATAAGTATACATATCTATTGAACCAAGCAAGATAGAATCGAATTTATTTTTGCAGATGGTAGGTTTTTATGTGTATATTAATCCACAGGCTGATCCAAGGTTCTATCGCTAACGGTTCGATTTCTACGTCATACTGGGTGGGAATAACCGAATAAAAGGGACAAGTGTCCAAATCTATTGAACCAAGCAAGATAGAATCGATTTTATTTTTGCAGATGGTAGGTTTTTATGTGTATATTAATCCACAAGCTGGCCTAAGTTTCTATCGTTAACGGTTCAATTTCTACGTTATAGTGGGAAAAAGGGATAAGTGTCCATATCTATTGAACCAAGCAAGATAGAATCGAATTTATTTTTGCAGATGGTAGGTTTTTATGTTTATATTAATCCACAAGCTGATCCAAGGTTCTATCGCTAAACGGTTCAATTTCTACGTCAAAGTGGGTCGGGTTAACCGACTAAAAGGGATAAGTGTCCATATCTATTGAACCAAGCAAGATAGAATCGATTTTATTTTTGCAGATGGTAGGTTTTTATGTGTATATTAATTCACATGCTGACCTAAGTTTCTATCGTTAACGGTTCAATTTCTACGTTATAGTGGGTGGGGTTAACCGACTAAAAGGGACAAGTATACATATCTATTGAACTAAGCAAGATAGAATCGAATTTATTTTTACAGATGGTAGGTTTTTATGTGTATATTAATCCACAAGCAGATCCAAGGTCCTATCGTTAACGGTTCAATTTCTGCCTCAAAGTGGGTGGGATTAACCGAATAAAAGGGATAAGTATCCATATCTATTGTGGGTGGGGTTAACCGACTAAAAGGGATAAGTATACATATCTATTGAACCAAGCAAGATAGAATCGAATTTATTTTTACAGATGGTAGGTTTTTTATGTGTATATTAATCCACAAGCTGATCCAAGGTTCTATCGCTAACGGTTCGATTTCTACGTCATACTGGGTGGGAATAACCGAATAAAAGGGACAAGTGTCCAAATCTATTGAACCAAGCAAGATAGAATCGATTTTATTTTTGCAGATGGTAGGTTTTTATGTGTATATTAATCCACAAGCTGGCCTAAGTTTCTATCGTTAACGGTTCAATTTCTACGTTATAGTGGGAAAAAGGGATAAGTATACATATCTATTGAACCAAGCAAGATAGAATCGAATTTATTTTTCAGATGGTAGGTTTTTATGTGTATATTAATCCACAAGCTGATCCAAGGTTCTATCGTTAACGGTTCAATTTCTACGTCATACTGGGTGGGGTTAACCGACTAAAAGGGATAAGTGTCCATATATATTGAACCAAGCAAGACAGAATCGATTTTATTTTTGAAGATGGTAGGTTTTTATATGTATATTAATCCACAAGCTGACCTAAGTTTCTATTGTCAACGGTTCAATTTCTACGTTATAGTGGGTGGGGTTAACCGACTAAAAGACTAAAAGGGGATAAGTGTCCATATCTATTGAATCAAGCAAGATAGAATCGATTTTGTTTTTGCAGATGATAGGTTTTTATGCGTATATTAATCCACAAGCCGATCCAAGGCTCTATCTCTTCTACGTCATAGTGGGTGGGGTTAACCGACTAAAAGGGATAAGTATACATATCTATTGAACCAAGCAAGATAGAATCAAATATATTTTTGCAGATGGTAGGTTTTTATGTGTATATTAATCCACAAGCTGATCCAAGGCTCTATCTTTAACGGTTCAATTTCTACGTCAAAGTGGATGGGGTTAACCGACTAAAAGGGATAAGTGTCCATATCTATTGTGGATGGGGTTAACCGACTAAAAGGGATAAGTGTCCATATCTATTGAACCAAGCAAGATAGAATCGATTTTTTTTTTGCAGATGATAGGTTTTTACGTGTATATTAATCCACAAGCTGATCCAAGGTTCTATCGTTAACGTTCAATTTCTGCCTCAAAGTGGGTGGGATTAACCGACTAAAAGGGACAAGTATACATATCTATTGAACCAAGCAAGATAGAATCGAATTTATTTTTGCAGATGATAGGTTTTTATGTGTATATTAATCCACGAGCTGATCCAAGGTTCTATCGTTAACGGTTCAATTTCTACGTCAAAAGTGGATGGGGTTAACCGACTAAAAGGGATAAGTGTCCATATCTATTGTGGGTGGGGTTAACCGACTAAAAGGGATAAGTGTCCATATCTATTGAACCAAGCAAGATAGAATCGATTTTATTTTTGCAGATGGTAGGTTTTTATGTGTATATTAATTCACATGCTGACCTAAGTTTCTATCGTTAACGGTTCAATTTCTACGTTATAGTGGGTGGGGTTAACCGACTAAAAGGGACAAGTATACATATCTATTGAACCAAGCAAGATAGAATCGAATTTATTTTTACAGATGGTAGGTTTTTTATGTGTATATTAATCCACAGGCTGATCCAAGGTTCTATCGCTAACGGTTCGATTTCTACGTCATACTGGGTGGGAATAACCGAATAAAAGGGACAAGTGTCCAAATCTATTGAACCAAGCAAGATAGAATCGATTTTATTTTTGCAGATGGTAGGTTTTTATGTGTATATTAATTCACATGCTGACCTAAGTTTCTATCGTTAACGGTTCAATTTCTACGTTATAGTGGGTGGGGTTAACCGACTAAAAGGGATAAGTATACATATCTATTGAACCAAGCAAGATAGAATCGAATTTATTTTTGCAGATGGTAGGTTTTTATGTGTATATTAATCCACAGGCTGATCCAAGGTTCTATCGCTAACGGTTCGATTTCTACGTCATACTGGGTGGGAATAACCGAATAAAAGGGACAAGTGTCCAAATCTATTGAACCAAGCAAGATAGAATCGATTTTATTTTTGCAGATGGTAGGTTTTTATGTGTATATTAATCCACAAGCTGGCCTAAGTTTCTATCGTTAACGGTTCAATTTCTACGTTATAGTGGGAAAAAGGGATAAGTGTCCATATCTATTGAACCAAGCAAGATAGAATCGAATTTATTTTTGCAGATGGTAGGTTTTTATGTTTATATTAATCCACAAGCTGATCCAAGGTTCTATCGCTAACGGTTCAATTTCTACGTCAAAGTGGGTCGGGTTAACCGACTAAAAGGGATAAGTGTCCATATCTATTGAACCAAGCAAGATAGAATCGATTTTATTTTTGCAGATGGTAGGTTTTTATGTGTATATTAATTCACATGCTGACCTAAGTTTCTATCGTTAACGGTTCAATTTCTACGTTATAGTGGGTGGGGTTAACCGACTAAAAGGGACAAGTATACATATCTATTGAACCAAGCAAGATAGAATCGAATTTATTTTTACAGATGGTAGGTTTTTATGTGTATATTAATCCACAAGCAGATCCAAGGTCCTATCGTTAACGGTTCAATTTCTGCCTCAAAGTGGGTGGGATTAACCGAATAAAAGGGATAAGTATCCATATCTATTGTGGGTGGGGTTAACCGACTAAAGGGGATAAGAGTCCATATCTATTGAACCAAGCAAAACAGAATCGATTTTATTTTTGCAGATGATAGGTCTTTATGTGTATATTAATTCAAAAGCTAATACAAGGTTCTGTCGTTAACGGTCCAATTTCTACGTCAAAGTGGATGGGATTAACCGACTAAAAGGGATAAGTGCCCATATCTATTGTGGGGTGGGGCTAACCGACTAAAAGGGTTAAGTGTCCATACCTATTGAACCAAGTAAGATAGAATCGAATTTATTTTTGCAGATGGTAGGTTTTTATGTGTATATTAATCCACAAGCTGACCCAAGATTCTATCGCTAACGGTTCAATTTCTACGTCATACTGGGTGGGGTTAACTGACTAAAAGGGATAAGTGTCCATATCTATTGAACCAAGCAAGGTAGAATCGAATTTATTTTTGCAGATGGTAGGTTTTTATGTGTATATTAATCCACAAGCTGACCCAAGATTCTATCGTTAACGGTTCAATTTCTACGCCAAAGTGGATGGGGGTTAACCGTCTAAAAGGGATAAGTGTCCATATCTATTGTGGGTGGGGTTTAACCGACTAAAAGGGATAAGTGTCCATATCTATTGAACCAAGCAAGATAGAATCGATTTTGTTTTTGCAGATGATAGGTTTTTATGTGTACATTAATCCACAAGCTGATCCAAGGTTCTATCGTTAACGATTCAATTTTCTACGCCAAAGTGGGTGGGGTTAACCGACAAAAAGGGATAAGTGTCCACATCTATTGAACCAAGCAAGATAGAATCGATTTTGTTTTTTGCAGATGGTAGGCTTTTATGTGTATATTAATCCACAAGCTGACCCAAGGTTCTATCGTTAACGGTTCAATTTCTACGTCAAAGTGGATGGTGTTACCGTCTAAAAGGGATAAGTGTCCATATCTATTGTGGGTGGGGTTAACCGACTAAAAGGGATAAGTGTCCATATCTATTGAACCAAGCAAGATAGAATCGATTTTGTTTTTGCAGATGATAGGTTTTTATGTGTATATTAATCCACAAGCTGATCCAAGGGTTCTATCGTTAACGATTCAGTTTTCTACGCCAAAGTGGGTGGGGTTAACCGACTAAAAGGGATAAGTGTCCATATCTATTGAACCAAGCAAGATAGAATCGATTTTGTTTTTGCAGATGGTAGGTTTTTTATGTGTATATTAATCCACAAGCTGACCCAAGGTTCTATCATTAACGGTTCAATTTCTGCGTCAAAGTGGATGGGGTTAACCGTCTAAAAGGGATAAGTGTCCATATCTATTGTGGGTGGGGTTAACCGACTAAAAGGGATAAGTGTCCATATCTATTGAACCAAGCAAGATAGAATCGATTTTGTTTTTGCAGATGATAGGCTTTTATGTGTATATTAATCCACAAGCTGATCCAAGGTTCTATCGTTAACGATTCAGTTTCTACGCCAAAGTGGGTGGGGTTAACCGACTAAAAGGGATAAGCGTCCATATCTATTGAACCAAGCAAGATAGAATCGATTTTGTTTTTGCAGATGATAGGCTTTTTATGTGTATATTAATCCACAAGCTGATCCAAGGTTCTATCGTTAACGATTCAGTTTCTACGCCAAAGTGGGTGGGGTTAACCGACTAAAAGGGATAAGTGTCCATATCTATTGAACCAAGCAAGATAGAATCGATTTTGTTTTTGCAGATGATAGGTTTTTATGCGTATATTAATCCACTAGCCGACCCAAGGCTCTATCTCTTCTACGTCATAGTGGGTGGGGTTAACCGACTAAAAGGGATAAGTGTCCATATCTATTGAACTAAGCAAGATAGAATCGAATTTATTTTTACAGATGGTAGGTTTTTATGTGTATATTAATCCACAGGCTGATCCAAGGTTCTATCGCTAGCGGTTCGATTTCTACGTCATACTGGGTGGGAATAACCGAATAAAAGGGATAAGTGTCCATATATATTGAACCAAGCAAGACAGAATCGATTTTATTTTTGCAGATGATTGGTTTTTATGTGTATATTAATCCACAAGCTGACCTAAGTTTCTATCGTTAACGGTTCAATTTCTGCGTTATAGTGGGTGGGGTTAACCGACTAAAAGGGATAAGTATACATATCTATTGAACCAAGCAAGATAGAATCGAATTTATTTTTGCAGATGATAGGTTTTTATGTGTATATTAATCCGCAAGCTGACCTAAGTTTCTATCGTTAACGGTTCAATTTCTACGTTATAGTGGGTGGGGTTAACCGACTAAAAGGGATAAGTATACATATCTATTGAACCAAGCAAGATAGAATCGAATTTATTTTTGCAGATGGTAGGTTTTTATGTGTATATTAATCCACAAGCTGATCCAAGGTTCTATCGTTAACGGTTCAATTTCTGCGTCATACTGGGTGGGGTTAACCGACTAAAAGGGATAAGTGTCCATATATATTGAACCAAGCAAGACAGAATCGATTTTATTTTTGCAGATGGTAGGTTTTTATGTGTATATTAATCCACAAGCTGACCTAAGTTTCTACTGTTAACGGTTCAATTTCTACGTTATAGTGGGTGGGGGTTAACCGACTAAAAGGGATAAGTGTCCATATCTATTGAATCAAGCAAGATATAATCGATTTTGTTTTTGCAGATTATAGGTTTTTATGCGTATATTAATCCACAAGCCGATCCAAAGCTCTATCTCTTCTACGTCATAGTGGGTGGGGTTAACCGACTAAAAGGGATAAGTATACATATCTATTGAACCGAGCAAGATAGAATCAAATATATTTTTGCAGATGGTAGGTATTTATGTGTATATTAATCCACAAGCTGATCCAAGGCTCTATCTTTAACGGTTCAATTTCTACGCCAAAGTGCATGGGGTTAACCGACTAAAAGGGGATAAGTGTCCATATCTATTGAATCAAGCAAGATAGAATCGATTTTGTTTTTGCAGATGATAGGGTTTTATGTGTATATTAATCCACGAGCTGATGCAAGGTTCTATCGTTAACGGTTCAATTTCTACGTCAAAGTGGATTGGGTTAACCGACTAAAAGGGATAAGTGACCATATCTATTGTGGGTGGGGTTAACCGACTAAAAGGGATAAGTGTCCATATCTATTGAACCAAGCAAAATAGAATCGATTTTATTTTTGCAGATGGTAGGTTTTTATGTGTATATTAATCCACAAGCAGATCCAAGGTCCTATCGTTAACGGTTCAATTTCTGCGTCAAAGTGGGTGGGATTAACCGACTAAAAGGGATAAGTATCCATATCTATTGTGGGTGGGGTTAACCGACTAAAGGGGATAAGAGTCCATATCTATTGAACCAAGCAAAACAGAATCGATTTTATTTTTGCAGATGATAGGTCTTTATGTGTATATTAATTCAAAAGCTGATACAAGGTTCTGTCGTTAACGGTCCAATTTCTACGTCAAAGTGGATGGGATTAACCGACTAAAAGGGATAAGTGCCCATATCTATTGTGGGTGGGGCTAACCGACTAAAAGGGTTAAGTGTCCATACCTATTGAACCAAGTAAGATAGAATCGAATTTATTTTTGTAGATGGTAGGTTTTTATGTGTACATTAATCCACAAGCTGACCCAAGATTCTATCGCTAACGGTTCAATTTCTACGTCATACTGGGTGGGGTTAACTGACTAAAAGGGATAAGTGTCCATATCTATTGAACCAAGCAAGGTAGAATCGAATTTATTTTTGCAGATGGTAGGTTTTTATGTGTATATTAATCCACAAGCTGACCCAAGACTCTATCGTTAACGGTTCAATTTCTACGCCAAAGTGGATGGGGTTAACCGTCTAAAAGGGATAAGTGTCCATATCTATTGTGGGTGGGGTTAACCGACTAAAAGGGATAAGTGTCCATATCTATTGAACCAAGCAAGATAGAATCGATTTTGTTTTTGCAGATGATAGGCTTTTATGTGTATATTAATCCACAAGCTGATCCAAGACTCTATCGTTAACGGTTCAATTTCTACGCCAAAGTGGATGGGGTTAACCGTCTAAAAGGGATAAGTGTCCATATCTATTGTGGGTGGGGTTAACCGACTAAAAGGGATAAGTGTCCATATCTATTGAACCAAGCAAGATAGAATCGATTTTGTTTTTGCAGATGATAGGCTTTTATGTGTATATTAATCCACAAGCTGATCCAAGGTTCTATCGTTAACGGTTCAATTTCTACGTCAAAGTGGATGGGGTTAACCGACTAAAAGGGATAAGTGTCCATATCTATTGTGGGTGGGGTTAACCGACTAAAAGGGATAAGTGTCCATATCTATTGAACCAAGCAAGATAGAATCGATTTTGTTTTTGCAGATGATAGGCTTTTATGTGTATATTAATCCACAAGCTGATCCAAGGTTCTATCGTTAACGATTCAGTTTCTACGCCAAAGTGGGTGGGGTTAACCGACTAAAAGGGATAAGCGTCCATATCTATTGAACCAAGCAAGATAGAATCGATTTTGTTTTTGCAGATGATAGGTTTTTATGTGTATATTAATCCACGAGCTGATCCAAGGTTCTATCGTTAACGGTTCAATTTCTACGTCAAAGTGGATGGGGTTAACCGACTAAAAGGGATAAGTGTCCATATCTATTGAACCAAGCAAGGTAGAATCGAATTTATTTTTGCAGATGGTAGGTTTTTATGTGTATATTAATCCACAAGCTGACCCAAGACTCTATCGTTAACGGTTCAATTTCTACGCCAAAGTGGATGGGGTTAACCGTCTAAAAGGGATAAGTGTCCATATCTATTGTGGGTGGGGTTAACCGACTAAAAGGGATAAGTGTCCATATCTATTGAACCAAGCAAGATAGAATCGATTTTGTTTTTGCAGATGATAGGCTTTTATGTGTATATTAATCCACAAGCTGATCCAAGGTTCTATCGTTAACGGTTCAATTTCTACGTCAAAGTGGATGGGGTTAACCGACTAAAAGGGATAAGTGTCCATATCTATTGTGGGTGGGGTTAACCGACTAAAAGGGATAAGTGTCCATATCTATTGAACCAAGCAAGATAGAATCGATTTTGTTTTTGCAGATGATAGGCTTTTATGTGTATATTAATCCACAAGCTGATCCAAGGTTCTATCGTTAACGATTCAGTTTCTACGCCAAAGTGGGTGGGGTTAACCGACTAAAAGGGATAAGCGTCCATATCTATTGAACCAAGCAAGATAGAATCGATTTTGTTTTTGCAGATGATAGGTTTTTATGTGTATATTAATCCACGAGCTGATCCAAGGTTCTATCGTTAACGGTTCAATTTCTACGTCAAAGTGGATGGGGTTAACCGACTAAAAGGGATAAGTGTCCATACCTATTGTGGGTGGGGTTAACCGACTAAAAGGGATAAGTGTCCATATCTATTGAACCAAGCAAGATAGAATCGATTTTATTTTTGCAGATGGTAGGTTTTTATGTGTATATTAATTCACATGCTGACCTAAGTTTCTATCGTTAACGGTTCAATTTCTACGTTATAGTGGGTGGGGTTAACCGACTAAAAGGGACAAGTATACATATCTATTGAACCAAGCAAGATAGAATCGAATTTATTTTTACAGATGGTAGGTTTTTATGTGTATATTAATCCACAGGCTGATCCAAGGTTCTATCGCTAACGGTTCGATTTCTACGTCATACTGGGTGGGAATAACCGAATAAAAGGGACAAGTGTCCAAATCTATTGAACCAAGCAAGATAGGATCGATTTTATTTTTGCAGATGGTAGGTTTTTATGTGTATATTAATTCACATGCTGACCTAAGTTTCTATCGTTAACGGTTCAATTTCTACGTTATAGTGGGTGGGGTTAACCGACTAAAAGGGATAAGTATACATATCTATTGAACCAAGCAAGATAGAATCGAATTTATTTTTGCAGATGGTAGGTTTTTATGTGTATATTAATCCACAGGCTGATCCAAGGTTCTATCGCTAACGGTTCGATTTCTACGTCATACTGGGTGGGAATAACCGAATAAAAGGGACAAGTGTCCAAATCTATTGAACCAAGCAAGATAGAATCGATTTTATTTTTGCAGATGGTAGGTTTTTATGTGTATATTAATCCACAAGCTGGCCTAAGTTTCTATCGTTAACGGTTCAATTTCTACGTTATAGTGGGAAAAAGGGATAAGTGTCCATATCTATTGAACCAAGCAAGATAGAATCGAATTTATTTTTGCAGATGGTAGGTTTTTATGTTTATATTAATCCACAAGCTGATCCAAGGTTCTATCGCTAACGGTTCAATTTCTACGTCAAAGTGGGTCGGGTTAACCGACTAAAAGGGATAAGTGTCCATATCTATTGAACCAAGCAAGATAGAATCGATTTTATTTTTGCAGATGGTAGGTTTTTATGTGTATATTAATTCACATGCTGACCTAAGTTTCTATCGTTAACGGTTCAATTTCTACGTTATAGTGGGTGGTGTTAACCGACTAAAAGGGATAAGTGTCCATATCTATTGTGGGTGGGGTTAACCGACTAAAAGGGATAAGTGTCCATATCTATTGAACCAAGCAAGATAGAATCGAATTTATTTTTGCAGATGATAGGTTTTTATGTGTATATTAATCCACAAGCTGACCTAAGTTTCTATCGTTAACGGTTCAATTTCTACGTTATAGTGGGTGGGGTTAACCGACTAAAAGGGATAAGTATACATATCTATTGAACCAAGCAAGATAGAATCGAATTTATTTTTCAGATGGTAGTTTTTTATGTGTATATTAATCCATAAGCTGATCCAAGGTTCTGTCGTTAACGATTCAGTTTCTACGCCAAAGTGGGTGGGGTTAACCGACTAAAAGGGATAAGTGTCCATATCTATTGAACCAAGCAAGATAGAATCGATTTTATTTTTGCAGATGGTAGGCTTTTATGTGTATATTAATCCACAAGCTGACCCAAGGTTCTATCGTTAACGGTTCAATTTCTACGTCAAAGTGGATGGTGTTAACCGTCTAAAAGGGATAAGTGTCCATATCTATTGAACCAAGCAAGATAGAATCGATTTTATTTTTGCAGATGGTAGGCTTTTATGTGTATATTAATCCACAAGCTGACCCAAGGTTCTATCGTTAACGGTTCAATTTCTACGTCATACTGGGTGGGGTTAACCGACTAAAAGGGATAAGTGTCCATATATATTGAACCAAGCAAGACAGAATCGATTTTATTTTTGCAGATGGTAGGTTTTTATGTGTATATTAATCCACAAGCTGACCTAAGTTTCTATTGTTAACGGTTCAATTTCTACGTTATAGTGGGTGGGGTTAACCGACTAAAAGGGATAAGTGTCCATATCTATTGAATCAAGCAAGATAGAATCGATTTTGTTTTTGCAGATGATAGGTTTTTATGCGTATATTAATCCACAAGCCGATCCAAGGCTCTATCTCTTCTACGTCATAGTGGGTGGGGTTAACCGACTAAAAGGGATAAGTGTCCATATCTATTGAACCAAGCAAGATAGATTCGATTTTGTTTTTGCGGATGATAGGTTTTTATGTGTATATTAATCCACAAGCTGACCCAAGGTTCTATCGTTAACGGTTCAATTTCTACGTCAAAGTGGATGGGGTTAAACGTCTAAAAGGGATAAGTGTCCATATCTATTGTGGGTGGGGTTAACCGACTAAAAGGGATAAGTGTCCATATCTATTGAACCAAGCAAGATAGAATCGATTTTGTTTTTGCAGATGATAGGTTTTTATGTGTACATTAATCCGCAAGCTGATCCAAGGTTCTATCGTTAACGATTCAATTTCTACGCCAAAGTGGGTGGGGTTAACCGACTAAAAGGGATAAGTGTCCATATCTATTGAACCAAGCAAGATAGAATCGATTTTGTTTTTGCAGATGGTAGGTTTTTATGTGTATATTAATCCACAAGCTGAGCCAAGGTTCTATCGTTAACGGTTCAATTTCTACGTCAAAGTGGATGGGGTTAACCGTCTAAAAGGGATAAGTGTCCATATCTATTGTGGGTGGGGTTAACCGACTAAAAGGGATAAGTGTCCATATCTATTGAACCAAGCAAGATAGAATCGATTTTGTTTTTGCAGATGATAGGTTTTTATGTGTATATTAATCCACAAGCTGATCCAAGGTTCTATCGTTAACGATTCAGTTTCTACGCCAAAGTGGGTGGGGTTAACCGACTAAAAGGGATAAGGTTCCATATCTATTGAACCAAGCAAGATAGAATCGATTTTGTTTTTGCAGATGGTAGGTTTTTATGTGTATATTAATCCACAAGCTGACCTAAGTTTCTATCGTTAACGGTTCAATTTCTACGTTATATTGGGTGGGGTTAACCAACTAAAAGGGATAAGTATACATATCTATTGAACCAAGCAAGATAGAATCGAATTTATTTTTGCAGATGGTAGGTTTTTATGTGTATATTAATCCACAGGCTGATCCAAGGTTCTATCGCTAACGGTTCGATTTCTACGTCATACTGGGTGGGAATAACCGAATAAAAGGGACAAGTGTCCATATCTATTGAACCAAGCAAGATAGAATCGATTTTATTTTTGCAGATGGTAGGTTTTTATGTGTATATTAATCCACAAGCTGGCCTAAGTTTCTATCGTTAACGGTTCAATTTCTACGTTATAGTGGGAAAAAGGGATAAGTATACATATCTATTGAACCAAGCAAGATAGAATCGAATTTATTTTTGCAGATGGTAGGTTTTTATGTGTATATTAATCCACAAGCTGATCCAAGGTTCTATCGTTAACGGTTCAATTTCTACGTCATACTGGGTGGGGTTAACCGACTAAAAGGGATAAGTGTCCATATATATTGAACCAAGCAAGACAGAATCGATTTTATTTTTGCAGATGGTAGGTTTTTATGTGTATATTAATCCACAAGCTGACCTAAGTTTCTATTGTTAACGGTTCAATTTCTACGTTATAGTGGGTGGGGTTAACCGACTAAAAGAGATAAGTATACATATCTATTGAACCAAGCAAGATAGAATCAAATATATTTTTGCAGATGGTAGGTTTTTATGTGTATATTAATCCACAAGCTGATCCAAGGCTCTATCTTTAATGGTTCAATTTCTACGTAATAGTGGGTGGGGTTAACCGACTAAAAGGGATAAGTAAACATATCAATTGAACCAAGCAAGATAGAATCGAATTTATTTTTGCAGATGATAGGTTTTTATGTGTATACTAATCCACAAGCTGACCTAAGTTTCTATCGTTAACGGTTCAATTTCTACGTTATATTGGGTGGGGTTAACCGACTAAAAGGGATAAGTATACATATCTATTGAACCAAGCAAGATAGAAACGAATTTATTTTTGCAGATGGTAGGTTTTTATGTGTGTATTAATCCACAGGCTGATCCAAGGTTCTATCGCTAACGGTTCGATTTCTACGTCATACTGGGTGGGAATAACCGAATAAAAGGGACAAGTGTCCATATCTATTGAACCAAGCAAGATAGAATCGATTTTATTTTTGCAGATGGTAGGTTTTTATGTGTATATTAATCCACAAGCTAGCCTAAGTTTCTATCGTTAACGGTTCAATTTCTACGTTATAGTGGGAAAAAGGGATAAGTATACATATCTATTGAACCAAGCAAGATAGAATCGAATTTATTTTTGCAGATGGTAGGTTTTTATGTGTATATTAATCCACAAGCTGATATAAGGTTCTATCGTTAACGGTTCAATTTCTACGTCATACTGGGTGGGGTTAACCGACTAAAAGGGATAAGTGTCCATATATATTGAACCAAGCAAGACAGAATCGATTTTATTTTTGCAGATGGTAGGTTTTTATGTGTATATTAATCCACAAGCTGACCTAAGTTTCTATTGTTAACGGTTCAATTTCTACGTTATAGTGGGTGGGGTTAACCGACTAAAAGGGATAAGTGTCCATATCTATTGAATCAAGCAAGATAGAATCGATTTTGTTTTTGCAGATGATAGGTTTTTATGCGTATATTAATCCACAAGCCGATCCAAGGCTCTATCTCTTCTACGTCATAGTGGGTGGGGTTAACCGACTAAAAGGGATAAGTATACATATCTATTGAACCAAGCAAGATAGAATCGAATTTATTTTTGCAGATGATAGGTTTTTATGTGTACATTAATCCACAAGCTGACCTAAGTTTCTATCGTTAACGGTTCAATTTCTACGTTATAGTGGGTGGGGTTAACCGACTAAAAGGGATAAGTATACATATCTATTGAACCAAGCAAGATAGAATCGAATTTATTTTTGCAGATGGTAGTTTTTTATGTGTATATTAATCCACAAGCTGATCCAAGGTTCTGTCGTTAACGATTCAGTTTCTACGCCAAAGTGGGTGGGGTTAACCGACTAAAAGGGATAAGCGTCCATATCTATTGAACCAAGCAAGATAGAATCGATTTTGTTTTTGAAGATGATAGGTTTTTATGTGCATATTAATCCACAAGCTGATTCAAGGTTCTATCGTTAACGGTTCAATTTCTACGTCAAAGTGGATGGGGTTAACCGACTAAAAGAGATAAGTGTCCATATCTATTTTGGGTGGGGTTAACCGACTAAAAGGGATAAGTGTCCATATCTATTGAACCAAGCAAGATAGAATCGATTTTGTTTTTGCAGATGATAGGTTTTTATGCCTATATTAATCCGCAAGCCGACCCAAGGTCTATCACTTCTACGTCATAGTGGGTGGGGTTAACCGACTAAAAGGGATAAGTATACATATCAATTGAACCAAGCAAGATAGAATCGAATTTATTTTTGCAGATGATAGGTTTTTATGTGTATATTAATCCACAAGCTGATCCAAGGTTCTATCGCTAACGGTTCGATTTCTACGTCATACTGGGTGGGAATAACCGAATAAAAGGGACAAGTGTCCATATCTATTGAACCAAGCAAGATAGAATCGATTTTATTTTTGCAGATGGTAGGTTTTTATGTGTATATTAATCCACAAGCCGATCCAAGGCTCTATCTCTTCTACGTCATAGTGGGTGGGGTTAACCGACTAAAAGGGATAAGTATACATATCTATTGAACCAAGCAAGATAGAATCGAATTTATTTTTGCAGATGATAGGTTTTTATGTGTACATTAATCCACAAGCTGACCTAAGTTTCTATCGTTCACGGTTCAATTTCTACGTTATAGTGGGTGGGGTTAACCGACTAAAAGGGATAAGTATACATATCTATTGAACCAAGCAAGATAGAATCGAATTTATTTTTGCAGATGGTAGGTTTTTATGTGTATATTAATCCACAGGCTGATCCAAGGTTCTATCGCTAACGGTTCGATTTCTACGTCATACTGGGTGGGAATAACCGAATAAAAGGGACAAGTGTCCATATCTATTGAACCAAGCAAGATAGAATCGATTTTATTTTTGCAGATGGTAGGTTTTTATGTGTATATTAATCCACAAGCTGGCCTAAGTTTCTATCGTTAACGGTTCAATTTCTACGTTATAGTGGGAAAAAGGGATAAGTATACATATCTATTGAACCAAGCAAGATAGAATCGAATTTATTTTTGCAGATGGTAGGTTTTTATGTGTATATTAATCCACAAGCTGATCCAAGGTTCTATCGTTAACGGTTCAATTTCTACTGGGTGGGGTTAACCGACTAAAAGGGATAAGTGTCCATATATATTGAACCAAGCAAGACAGAATCGATTTTATTTTTGCAGATGGTAGGTTTTTATGTGTATATTAATCCACAAGCTGACCTAAGTTTCTATTGTTAACGGTTCAATTTCTACGTTATAGTGGGTGGGGTTAACCGACTAAAAGGGATAAGTGTCCATATCTATTGAATCAAGCAAGATAGAATCGATTTTGTTTTTGCAGATGATAGGTTTTTATGCGTATATTAATCCACAAGCCGATCCAAGGCTCTATCTCTTCTACGTCATAGTGGGTGGGGTTAACCGACTAAAAGGGATAAGTATACATATCTATTGAACCAAGCAAGATAGAATCAAATATATTTTTGCAGATGGTAGGTTTTTATGTGTATATTAATCCACAAGCTAATCCAAGGCTCTATCTTTAACGGTTCAATTTCTACGTCAAAGTGGATGGGGTTAACCGACTAAAAGGGATAAGTGTCCATATCTATTGAATCAAGCAAGATAGAATCGATTTTGTTTTTGCAGATGATAGGTTTTTATGTGTATATTAATCCACGAGCTGATCCAAGGTTCTATCGTTAACGGTTCAATTTCTACGTCAAAGTGGATGGGGTTAACCGACTAAAAGGGATAAGTGTCCATATCTATTGTGGGTGGGGTTAACCGACTAAAAGGGATAAGTGTCCATATCTATTGAACCAAGCAAGATAGAATCGATTTTTTTTTGCAGATGATAGGTTTTTACGTGTATATTAATCCACAAGCTGATCCAAGGTTCTATCGTTAACGGTTCAATTTCTACGTCAAAGTGGGTCGGGTTAACCGACTAAAAGGGATAAGTGTCCATATCTATTGAACCAAGCAAGATAGAATCGATTTTATTTTTGCAGATGGTAGGTTTTTATGTGTATATTAATTCACATGCTGACCTAAGTTTCTATCGTTAACGGTTCAATTTCTACGTTATAGTGGGTGGGGTTAACCGACTAAAAGGGACAAGTATACATATCTATTGAACCAAGCAAGATAGAATCGAATTTATTTTTGCAGATGGTAGGTTTTTATGTGTATATTAATCCACAAGCTGATCCAAGGCTCTATCTTTAATGGTTCAATTTCTACGTAATAGTGGGTGGGGTTAACCGACTAAAAGGGATAAGTATACATATCTATTGAACCAAGCAAGATAGAATCGAATTTATTTTTGCAGATGATAGGTTTTTATGTGTATATTAATCCACAAGCTGACCTAAGTTTCTATCGTTAACGGTTCAATTTCTACTTTATAGTGGGTGGGGTTAACCGACTAAAAGGGATAAGTATACATATCTATTGAACCAAGCAAGATAGAATCGAATTTATTTTTGCAGATGGTAGGTTTTTATGTGTATATTAATTCACAGGCTGATCCAAGGTTCTATCGCTAACGGATCGATTTCTACGTCATACTGGGTGGGGTTAACCGACTAAAAGGGATAAGTGTCCATATCTATTGAACCAAGCAAGATAGAATCGAATTTATTTTTACAGATGGTAGGTTTTTATGTGTATATTAATCCACAGGCTGTTCCAAGGTTCTATCGCTAACGGTTCGATTTTTACGTCATACTGGGTGGGAATAACCGAATAAAAGGGATAAGTGTCCATATCTATTGAACCAAGCAAGATAGAATCGATTTTATTTTTGCAGATGGTAGGTTTTTATGTATATATTAATCCACAAGCTGGCCTAAGTTCCTATCGTTAACGGTTCAATTTCTACGTTATAGTGGGTGGGGTTAACCGACTAAAAGGGATAAGCATACATATCTATTGAACCAAGCAAGATAGAATCGAATTTATTTTTGCAGATGGTAGGTTTTTATGTGTATATTAATCCGCAAGCTGATCCAAGGTTCTATCGTTAACGGTTCAATTTCTACGTCATACTGGGTGGGGTTAACCGACTAAAAGGGATAAGTGTCCATATATATTGAACCAAGCAAGACAGAATCGATTTTATTTTTGCAGATGGTAGGTTTTTATGTGTATATTAATCCACAAGCTGACCTAAGTTTCTATTGTTAACGGTTCAATTTCTACGTTATAGTGGGTGGGGTTAACCGACTAAAAGGGATAAGTGTCCATATCTATTGAACCAAGCAAGATAGAATCGATTTTGTTTTTGCAGATGATAGGTTTTTATGCGTATATTAATCCACAAGCCGATCCAAGGCTCTATCTCTTCTACGGCATAGTGTGTGGGGTTAACCGACTAAAAGGGATAAGTATATATATCTATTGAACCAAGCAAGATAGAATCAAATATATTTTTGCAGATGGTAGGTTTTTATGTGTATATTAATCCACAAGCTGATCCAAGGCTCTATCTTTAACGGTTCAATTTCTACGTCAAAGTGGATGGGGTTAACCGGCTAAAAGGGATAAGTGTCCATATCTATTGAATCAAGCAAGATAGAATCGATTTTGTTTTTGCAGATGATAGGTTTTTATGTGTATATTAATGCACGAGCTGATCCAAGGTTCTATCGTTAACGGTTCAATTTCTACGTCAAAGTGGATGGGGTTAACCGACTAAAAGGGATAAGTGTCCATATCTATTGTGGGTGGGGTTAACCGACTAAAAGGGATAAGTGTCCATATCTATTGAACCAAGCAAGATAGAATCGATTTTTTTTTGCAGATGATAGGTTTTTACGTGTATATTAATCCACAAGCTGATCCAAGGTTCTATCGTTAACGGTTCAATTTCTACGTCAAAGTGGGTGGGGTTAACCGACTAAAAGAGGTAAGTGTCCATATCTATTGAACCAAGCAAGATAGAATCGATTTTATTTTTGCTGATGGTAGGTTTTTATGTGTATATTAATCCACAAGCTGACCTAAGTTTCTATCGTTAACGGTTCAATTTCTACGTTATAGTGGGTGGGGTTAACCGACTAAAAGGGATAAGTATACATATCTATTGAACCAAGCAAGATAGAATCGAATTTATTTTTGCAGATGGTAGGCTTTTATGTGTATATTAATTCACAGGCTGATCCAAGGTTCTATCGCTAACGGTTCGAATTCTACGTCATACTGGGTGGGGTTAACCGACTAAAAGAGATAAGTGTCCATATCTATTGAACCAAGCAAGATAGAAACGAATTTATTTTTACAGATGGTAGGTTTTTATGTGTATATTAATCCACAGGCTGATCTAAGGTTCTACCGCTAACGGTTCGATTTCTACGTCATACTGGGTGGGAATAACCGAATAAAAGGGATAAGTGTCCATATCTATTGAACCAAGCAAGATAGAATCGATTTTGTTTTTGCAGATGATAGGTTTTTATGTGTATATTAATCCACAATAAGTGTCCATATCTATTGTGGGTGGGGTTAACCGACTAAAAGGAATAAGTGTCCATATCTATTGAACCAAGCAAGATAGAATCGATTTTTTTTTTGCAGATGATAGGTTTTTACGTGTATATTAATCCACAAGCTGATCCAAGGTTCTATCGTTAACGGTTCAATTTCTACGTCAAAGTGGGTCGGGTTAACCGACTAAAAGGGATAAGTGTCCATATCTATTGAACCAAGCAAGATAGAATCGATTTTATTTTTGCAGATGGTAGGTTTTTATGTGTATATTAATTCACATGCTGACCTAAGTTTCTATCGTTAACGGTTCAATTTCTACGTTATAGTGGATGGGGTTAACCGACTAAAAGGGACAAGTATACATATCTATTGAACCAAGCAAGATAGAATCGAATTTATGTTTGCAGATGGTAGGTTTTTATGTGTATATTAATCCACAAGCTGATCCAAGGCTCTATCTTTAATGGTTCAATTTCTACGTAATAGTGGGTGGGGTTAACCGACTAAAAGGGATAAGTATACATATCTATTGAACCAAGCAAGATAGAATCGAATTTATTTTTGCAGATGATAGGTTTTTACGTGTATATTAATCCACAAGCTGACCTAAGTTTCTATCGTTAACGGTTCAATTTCTACGTTATAGTGGGTGGGGTTAACCGACTAAAAGGGATAAGTATACATATCTATTGAACCAAGCAAGATAGAATCGAATTTATTTTTGCAGATGGTAGTTTTTTATGTGTATATTAATCCACAAGCTGACACAAGGTTCTGTCGTTAACGATTCAGTTTCTACGCCAAAGTGGGTGGGGTTAACCGACTAAAAGGGATAAGCGTCCATATCTATTGAACCAAGCAAGATAGAATCGATTTTGTTTTTGAAGATGATAGGTTTTTATGTGTATATTAATCCACAAGCTGATTCAAGGTTCTATCGTTAACGGTTCAATTTCTACGTCAAAGTGGATGGGGTTAACCGACTAAAAGAGATAAGTGTCCATATCTATTTTGGGTGGGGTTAACCGACTAAAAGGGATAAGTGTCCATATCTATTGAACCAAGCAAGATAGAATCGATTTTGTTTTTGCAGATGATAGGTTTTTATGCGTATATTAATCCGCAAGCCAACCCAAGGCTCTATCTCTTCTACGTCATAGTGGGTGGGGTTAACCGACTAAAAGGGATAAGTATACATATCAATTGAACCAAGCAAGATAGAATCGAATTTATTTTTGCAGATGATAGGTTTTTATGTGTATATTAATCCACAAGCTGACCTAAGTTTCTATCGTTAACGGTTCAATTTCTACGTTATAGTGGGTGGGGTTAACCGACTAAAAGGGATAAGTATACATATCTATTGAACCAAGCAAGATAGAATCGAATTTATTTTTGCAGATGGTAGGTTTTTATTTGTATATTAATCCACAGGCTGATCCAAGGTTCTATCGCTAACGGTTCGATTTCTTCGTCATACTGGGTGGGAATAACCGAATAAAAGGGACAAGTGTCCATATCTATTGAACCAAGCAAGATAGAATCGATTTTATTTTTGCAGATGGTAGGTTTTTATGTGTATATTAATCCACAAGCTGGCTTAAGTTTCTATCGTTAACGGTTCAATTTCTACGTTATAGTGGGAAAAAGGGATAAGTATACATATCTATTGAACCAAGTAAGATAGAATCGAATTTATTTTTGCAGATGGTAGGTTTTTATGTGTATATTAATCCACAAGCTGACCTAAGTTTCTATTGTTAACGGTTCAATTTCTACGTTATAGTGGGTGGGGTTAACCGACTAAAAGGGATAAGTGTCCATATCTATTGAATCAAGCAAGATAGAATCGATTTTGTTTTTGCAGATGATAGGTTTTTATGCGTATATTAATCCACAAGCCGATCCAAGGCTCTATCTCTTCTACGTCATAGTGGGTGGGGTTAACCGACTAAAAGGGATAAGTATACATATCTATTGAACCAAGCAAGATAGAATCAAATATATTTTTGCAGATGGTAGGTTTTTATGTGTATATTAATCCACAAGCTGATCCAAGGCTCTATCTTTAACGGTTCAATTTCAACGTTAAAGTGGATGGGGTTAACCGACTAAAAGGGATAAGTGTCCATATCTATTGAATCAAGCAAGATAGAATCGATTTTGTTTTTGCAGATGATAGGTTTTTATGTGTATATTAATCCACGAGCTGATCCAAGGTTCTATCGTTAAAGGTTCAATTTCTACGTCAAAGTGGATGGGGTTAACCGACTAAAAGGGATAAGTTTCCATATCTATTGTGGGTGGGGTTAACCGACTAAAATGGATAAGTGTCCATATCTATTGAACCAAGCAAGATAGAATCGATTTTTTTTTTGCAGATGATAGGTTTTTACGTGTATATTAATCCACAAGCTGATCCAAGGTTCTATCGTTAACGGTTCAATTTCTACGTCAAAGTGGGTCGGGTTAACCGACTAAAAGGGATAAGTGTCCATATCTATTGAACCAAGCAAGATAGAATCGATTTTATTTTTGCAGATGGTAGGTTTTTATGTGTACATTAATTCACATGCTGACCTAAGTTTCTATCGTTAACGGTTCAATTTCTACGTTATAGTGGGTGGGGTTAACCGACTAAAAGGGACAAGTATACATATCTATTGAACCAAGCAAGATAGAATCGAATTTATTTTTGCAGATGGTAGGTTTTTATGTGTATATTAATCCACAAGCTGATCCAAGGCTCTATCTTTAATGGTTCAATTTCTACGTAATAGTGGGTGGGGTTAACCGACTAAAAGGGATAAGTATACATATCTATTGAACCAAGCAAGATAGAATCGAATTTATTTTTGCAGATGATAGGTTTTTATGTGTATATTAATCCACAAGCTGACCAAAGTTTCTATCGTTAACGGTTCAATTTCTACTTTATAGTGGGTGGGGTTAACCGACTAAAAGGGATAAGTATACATATCTATTGAACCAAGCAAGATATAATCGAATTTATTTTTGCAGATGGTAGGTTTTTATGTGTATATTAATTCACAGGCTGATCCAAGGTTCTATCGCTAACGGTTCGATTTCTACGTCATACTGGGTGGGGTTAACCGACTAAAAGGGATAAGTGTCCATATCTATTGAACCAAGCAAGATAGAATCGAATTTATTTTTACAGGTGGTAGGTTTTTATGTGTATATTAATCCACAGGCTGTTCCAAGGTTCTATCGCTAACGGTTCGATTTTTACGTCATACTGGGTGGGAATAACCGAATAAAAGGGATAAGTGTCCATATCTATTGAACAAAGCAAGACAGAATCGATTTTATTTTTGCAGATGGTAGGTTTTTATGTATATATTAATCCACAAGCTGGCCTAAGTTCCTATCGTTAACGGTTCAATTTCTACGTTATAATGGGTGGGGTTAACCGACTAAAAGGGATAACTATACATATCTATTGAACCAAGCAAGATAGAATCGAATTTATTTTTGCAGATGGTAGGTTTTTATGTGTATATTAATCCGCAAGCTGATCCAAGGTTCTATCGTTAACAGTTCAATTTCTACGTCATACTGGGTGGGGTTAACCGACTAAAAGGGATAAGTGTCCATATATATTGAACCAAGCAAGACAGAATCGATTTTATTTTTGCAGATGGTAGGTTTTTATGTGTATATTAATCCACAAGCTGACCTAAGTTTCTATTGTTAACGGTTCAATTTCTACGTTATAGTGGGTGGGGTTAACCGACTAAAAGGGATAAGTGTCCATATCTATTGAACCAAGCAAGATAGAATCGATTTTGTTTTTGCAGATGATAGGTTTTTATGCGTATATTAATCCACAAGCCGATCCAAGGCTCTATCTCTTCTACGGCATAGTGTGTGGGGTTAACCGACTAAAAGGGATAAGTATACATATCTATTGAACCAAGCAAGATAGAATCAAATATATTTTTGCAGATGGTAGGTTTTTATGTGTATATTAATCCACAAGCTGATCCAAGGCTCTATCTTTAACGGTTCAATTTCTACGTCAAAGTGGATGGGGTGAACCGGCTAAAAGGGATAAGTGTCCATATCTATTGAATCAAGCAAGATAGAATCGATTTTGTTTTTGCAGATGATAGGTTTTTATGTGTATATTAATGCACGAGCTGATCCAAGGTTCTATCGTTAACGGTTCAATTTCTACGTCAAAGTGGATGGGGTTAACCGACTAAAAGGGATAAGTGTCCATATCTATTGTGGGTGGGGTTAACCAACTAAAAGGGATAAGTGTCCATATCTATTGAACCAAGCAAGATAGAATTGATTTTTTTTTGCAGATGATAGGTTTTTACGTGTATATTAATCCACAAGCTGATCCAAGGTTCTATCGTTAACGGTTCAATTTCTACGTCAAAGTGGGTGGGGTTAACCGACTAAAAGGGATAAGTGTCCATATCTATTGAACCAAGCAAGATAGAATCGATTTTATTTTTGCTGATGGTAGGTTTTTATGTGTATATTAATCCACAAGCTGACCTAAGTTTCTATCGTTAACGGTTCAATTTCTACGTTATAGTGGGTGGGGTTAACCGACTAAAAGGGATAAGTATACATATCTATTGAACCAAGCAAGATAGAATCGAATTTATTTTTGCAGATGGTAGGCTTTTATGTGTATATTAATTCACAGGCTGATCCAAGGTTCTATCGCTAACGGTTCGAATTCTACGTCATACTGGGTGGGGTTAACCGACTAAAAGGGATAAGTGTCCATATCTATTGAACCAAGCAAGATAGAATCGAATTTATTTTTACAGATGGTAGGTTTTTATGTGTATATTAATCCACAGGCTGATCTAAGGTTCTACCGCTAACGGTTCGATTTCTAGGTCATACTGGGTGGGAATAACCGAATAAAAGGGATAAGTGTCCATATCTATTGAACCAAGCAAGATAGAATCGATTTTGTTTTTGCAGATGATAGGTTTTTATGTGTATATTAATCCACAAGCTGACTTAAGTTTCTATAGTTAACGGTTCAATTTCTACGTTATAGTGGGTGGGGTTAACCGACGAAAAGGGATAAGTATCATATCTATTGAACCAAGCAAGATAGAATCGAATTTATTTTTGCAGATGATAGGTTTCTATGTGTATATTAATCCACAAGCTGACCTAAGTTTCCATCGTTAACGGTTCAATTTCTACGTTATAGTGGGTGGGGTTAACCGACTAAAAGGGATAAGTATACATATCTATTGAACCAAGCAAGATAGAATCGAATTTATTTTTGCAGATGGTAGGTTTTTATGTGTATATTAATCCACAAGCTAATACAAGGTTCTATCGTTTACGGTTTAATTTCTACGTCAAAGTGGATGGGGTTAACCGACTAAAAGAGATAAGTGTCCATATCTATTGAACCAAGCAAGATAGAATCGATTTTTTTTTTGCAGATGATAGGTTTTTATGTGTATATTAATCCACAAGCTGATCCAAGGTTCTATCGTTAACGATTCAATTTCTACGCCGAAGTGGGTGGGGTTAACCGACTAAAAGGGATAAGTGTCCATATCTATTGAACCAAGCAAGATAGAATCGATTTTGTTTTTGCAGATGATAGGTTTTTATGCGTATATTAATCCACAAGCCGATCCAAGGCTCTATCTCTTCTACGTCATAGTGTGTGGGGTTAACCGACTAAAAGGGATAAGTATACATATCTATTGAACCAAGCAAGATAGAATCAAATATATTTTTGCAGATGGTAGGTTTTTATGTGTATATTAATGCACGAGCTGATCCAAGGTTCTATCGTTAACGGTTCAATTTCTACGTCAAAGTGGATGGGGTTAACCGACTAAAAGGGATAAGTGTCCATATCTATTGTGGGTGGGGTTAACCGATTAAAAGGGATAAGTGTCCATATCTATTGAACCAAGCAAGATAGAATCGATTTTTTTTGCAGATGATAGGTTTTTACGTGTATATTAATCCACAAGCTGATCCAAGGTTCTATCGTTAACGGTTCAATTTCTACGTCAAAGTGGGTGGGGTTAACCGACTAAAAGGGATAAGTGTCCATATCTATTGAACCAAGCAAGATAGAATCGATTTTATTTTTGCTGATGGTAGGTTTTTATGCGTATATTAATCCACAAGCTGACCTAAGTTTCTATCGTTAACGGTTCAATTTCTACGTTATAGTGGGTGGGGTTAACCGACTAAAAGGGATAAGTATACATATCTATTGAACCAAGCAAGATAGAATCGAATTTATTTTTGCAGATGGTAGGCTTTTATGTGTATATTAATTCACAGGCTGATCCAAGGTTCTATCGCTAACGGTTCGAATTCTACGTCATACTGGGTGGGGTTAACCGACTAAAAGGGATAAGTGTCCATATCTATTGAACCAAGCAAGATAGAATCGAATTTATTTTTACAGATGGTAGGTTTTTATGTGTATATTAATCCACAGGCTGATCTAAGGTTCTACCGCTAACGGTTCGATTTCTAGGTCATACTGGGTGGGAATAACCGAATAAAAGGGATAAGTGTCCATATCTATTGAACCAAGCAAGATAGAATCGATTTTGTTTTTGCAGATGATAGGTTTTTATGTGTATATTAATCCACAAGCTGACTTAAGTTTCTATAGTTAACGGTTCAATTTCTACGTTATAGTGGGTGGGGTTAACCGACGAAAAGGGATAAGTATCATATCTATTGAACCAAGCAAGATAGAATCGAATTTATTTTTGCAGATGATAGGTTTCTATGTGTATATTAATCCACAAGCTGACCTAAGTTTCCATCGTTAACGGTTCAATTTCTACGTTATAGTGGGTGGGGTTAACCGACTAAAAGGGATAAGTATACATATCTATTGAACCAAGCAAGATAGAATCGAATTTATTTTTGCAGATGGTAGGTTTTTATGTGTATATTAATCCACAAGCTAATACAAGGTTCTATCGTTTACGGTTTAATTTCTACGTCAAAGTGGATGGGGTTAACCGACTAAAAGAGATAAGTGTCCATATCTATTGAACCAAGCAAGATAGAATCGATTTTTTTTTTGCAGATGATAGGTTTTTATGTGTATATTAATCCACAAGCTGATCCAAGGTTCTATCGTTAACGATTCAATTTCTACGCCGAAGTGGGTGGGGTTAACCGACTAAAAGGGATAAGTGTCCATATCTATTGAACCAAGCAAGATAGAATCGATTTTGTTTTTGCAGATGATAGGTTTTTATGCGTATATTAATCCACAAGCCGATCCAAGGCTCTATCTCTTCTACGTCATAGTGTGTGGGGTTAACCGACTAAAAGGGATAAGTATACATATCTATTGAACCAAGCAAGATAGAATCAAATATATTTTTGCAGATGGTAGGTTTTTATGTGTATATTAATGCACGAGCTGATCCAAGGTTCTATCGTTAACGGTTCAATTTCTACGTCAAAGTGGATGGGGTTAACCGACTAAAAGGGATAAGTGTCCATATCTATTGTGGGTGGGGTTAACCGATTAAAAGGGATAAGTGTCCATATCTATTGAACCAAGCAAGATAGAATCGATTTTTTTTGCAGATGATAGGTTTTTACGTGTATATTAATCCACAAGCTGATCCAAGGTTCTATCGTTAACGGTTCAATTTCTACGTCAAAGTGGGTGGGGTTAACCGACTAAAAGGGATAAGTGTCCATATCTATTGAACCAAGCAAGATAGAATCGATTTTATTTTTGCTGATGGTAGGTTTTTATGCGTATATTAATCCACAGGCTGACCTAAGTTTCTATCGTTAACGGTTCAATTTCTACGTTATAGTGGGTGGGGTTAACCGACTAAAAGGGATAAGTATACATATCTATTGAACCAAGCAAGATAGAATCGAATTTATTTTTGCAGATGGTAGGCTTTTATGTGTATATTAATTCACAGGCTGATCCAAGGTTCTATCGCTAACCGTTCGAATTCTACGTCATACTGGGTGGGGTTAACCGACTAAAAGAGATAAGTGTCCATATCTATTGAACCAAGCAAGATAGAATCGAATTTATTTTTACAGATGGTAGGTTTTTATGTGTATATTAATCCACAGGCTGATCTAAGGTTCTACCGCTAACGGTTCGATTTCTACGTCATACTGGGTGGGAATAACCGAATAAAAGGGATAAGTGTCCATATCTATTGAACCAAGCAAGATAGAATCGATTTTGTTTTTGCAGATGATAGGTTTTTATGTGTATATTAATCCACAATAAGTGTCCATATCTATTGTGGGTGGGGTTAACCGACTAAAAGGAATAAGTGTCCATATCTATTGAACCAAGCAAGATAGAATCGATTTTTTTTTGCAGATGATAGGTTTTTACGTGTATATTAATCCACAAGCTGATCCAAGGTTCTATCGTTAACGGTTCAATTTCTACGTCAAAGTGGGTCGGGTTAACCGACTAAAAGGGATAAGTGTCCATATCTATTGAACCAAGCAAGATAGAATCGATTTTATTTTTGCAGATGGTAGGTTTTTATGTGTATATTAATTCACATGCTGACCTAAGTTTCTATCGTTAACGGTTCAATTTCTACGTTATAGTGGATGGGGTTAACCGACTAAAAGGGACAAGTATACATATCTATTGAACCAAGCAAGATAGAATCGAATTTATTTTTGCAGATGGTAGGCTTTTATGTGTATATTAATTCACAGGCTGATCCAAGGTTCTATCGCTAACCGTTCGAATTCTACGTCATACTGGGTGGGGTTAACCGACTAAAAGAGATAAGTGTCCATATCTATTGAACCAAGGAAGATAGAATCGAATTTATTTTTACAGATGGTAGGTTTTTATGTGTATATTAATCCACGGGCTGATCTAAGGTTCTACCGCTAACGGTTCGATTTCTACGTCATACTGGGTGGGAATAACCGAATAAAAGGGATAAGTGTCCATATCTATTGAACCAAGCAAGATAGAATCGATTTTGTTTTTGCAGATGATAGGTTTTTATGTGTATATTAATCCACAATAAGTGTCCATATCTATTGTGGGTGGGGTTAACCGACTAAAAGGAATAAGTGTCCATATCTATTGAACCAAGCAAGATAGAATCGATTTTTTTTTTGCAGATGATAGGTTTTTACGTGTATATTAATCCACAAGCTGATCCAAGGTTCTATCGTTAACGGTTCAATTTCTACGTCAAAGTGGGTCGGGTTAACCGACTAAAAGGGATAAGTGTCCATATCTATTGAACCAAGCAAGATAGAATCGATTTTATTTTTGCAGATGGTAGGTTTTTATGTGTATATTAATTCACATGCTGACCTAAGTTTCTATCGTAAACGGTTCAATTTCTACGTTATAGTGGATGGGGTTAACCGACTAAAAGGGACAAGTATACATATCTATTGAACCAAGCAAGATAGAATCGAATTTATTTTTGCAGATGGTAGGTTTTTATGTGTATATTAATCCACAAGCTGATCCAAGGCTCTATCTTTAATGGTTCAATTTCTACGTAATAGTGGGTGGGGTTAACCGACTAAAAGGGATAAGTATACATATCTATTGAACCAAGCAAGATAGAATCGAATTTATTTTTGCAGATGATAGGTTTTTATATGTATATTAATCCAAAAGCTGACCTAAGTTTCTATCGTTAACGGTTCAATTTCTACGTTATAGTGGGTGGGGTTAACCGACTAAAAGGGATAAGTATACATATCTATTGAACCAAGCAAGATAGAATCGAATTTATTTTTGCAGATGGTAGTTTTTTATGTGTATATTAATCCACAAGCTGATCCAAGGTTCTGTCGTTAACGATTCAGTTTCTACGCCAAAGTGGGTGGGGTTAACCGACTAAAAGGGATAAGCGTCCATATCTATTGAACCAAGCAAGATAGAATCGATTTTGTTTTTGAAGATGATAGGTTTTTATGTGTATATTAATCCACAAGCTGATTCAAGGTTCTATCGTTAACGGTTCAATTTCTACGTCAAAGTGGATGGGGTTAACCGACTAAAAGAGATAAGTGTCCATATCTATTTTGGGTGGGGTTAACCGACTAAAAGGGATAAGTGTCCATATCTATTGAACCAAGCAAGATAGAATCGATTTTGTTTTTGCAGATGATAGGTTTTTATGCGTATATTAATCCGCAAGCCAACCCAAGGCTCTATCTCTTCTACGTCATAGTGGGTGGGGTTAACCGACTAAAAGGGATAAGTATACATATCAATTGAACCAAGCAAGATAGAATCGAATTTATTTTTGCAGATGATAGGTTTTTATGTGTATATTAATCCACAAGCTGATCCAAGGTTCTATCGCTAACGGTTCGATTTCTACGTCATACTGGGTGGGAATAACCGAATAAAAGGAACAAGTGTCCATATCTATTGAACCAAGCAAGATAGAATCGATTTTATTTTTGCAGATGGTAGGTTTTTATGTGTATATTAATCCACAAGCTGGCTTAAGTTTCTATCGTTAACGGTTCAATTTCTACGTTATAGTGGGAAAAAGGGATAAGTATACATATCTATTGAACCAAGCAAGATAGAATCGAATTTATTTTTGCAGATGGTAGGTTTTTATGTGTTTATTAATCCACAAGCTGATCCAAGGTTCTATCGTTAACGGTTCAATTTCTACGTCATACTGGGTGGGGTTAACCGACTAAAAGGGATAAGTGTCCATATATATTGAACCAAGCAAGACAGAATCGATTTTATTTTTGCAGATGGTAGGTTTTTATGCGTATATTAATCCACAAGCTGACCTAAGTTTCTATTGTTAACGGTTCAATTTCTACGTTATAGTGGGTGGGGTTAACCGACTAAAAGGGATAAGTGTCCATATCTATTGAATCAAGCAAGATAGAATCGATTTTGTTTTTGCAGATGATAGGTTTTTATGCGTATATTAATCCACAAGCTGATCCAAGGCTCTATCTCTTCTACGTCATAGTGGGTGGGGTTAACCGACTAAAAGGGATAAGTATACATATCTATTGAACCAAGCAAGATAGAATCAAATATATTTTTGCAGATGGTAGGTTTTTATGTGTATATTAATCCACAAGCTGATCCAAGGCTCTATCTTTAACGGTTCAATTTCTACGTCAAAGTGGATGGGGTTAACCGACTAAAAGGGATAAGTGTCCATATCTATTGAATCAAGCAAGATAGAATCGATTTTGTTTTTGCAGATGATAGGTTTTTATGTGTATATTAATCCACGGGCTGATCCAAGGTTCTATCGTTAACGGTTCAATTTCTACGTCAAAGTGGATGGGGTTAACCGACTAAAAGGGATAAGTGTCCATATCTATTGTGGGTGGGGTTAACCGACTAAAAGGGATAAGTGTCCATATCTATTGAACCAAGCAAGATAGAATCGATTTTTTTTTTGCAGATGATAGGTTTTTACGTGTATATTAATCCACAAGCTGATCCAAGGTCCTATCGTTAACGGTTCAATTTCTACGTCAAAGTGGGTCCGGTTAACCGACTAAAAGGGATAAGTGTCCATATCTATTGAACCAAGCAAGATAGAATCGATTTTATTTTTGCAGATGGTAGGTTTTTATGTGTATATTAATTCAAATGCTGACCTAAGTTTCTATCGTTAACGGTTCAATTTCTACGTTATAGTGGGTGGGGTTAACCGACTAAAAGGGACAAGTATACATATCTATTGAACCAAGCAAGATAGAATCGAATTTATTTTTGCAGATGGTAGGTTTTTATGTGTATATTAATCCACAAGCTGATCCAAGGCTCTATCTTTAATGGTTCAATTTCTACGTAATAGTGGGTGGGGTTAACCGACTAAAAGGGATAAGTATACATATCTATTGAACCAAGCAAGATAGAATCGAATTTATTTTTGCAGATGATAGGTTTTTATGTGTATATTAATCCACAAGCTGACCTAAGTTTCTATCGTTAACGGTTCAATTTCTACTTTATAGTGGGTGGGGTTAACCGACTAAAAGGGATAAGTATACATATCTATTGAACCAAGCAAGATATAATCGAATTTATTTTTGCAGATGGTAGGTTTTTATGTGTATATTAATTCACAGGCTGACCCAAGGTTCTATCGCTAACGGTTCGATTTCTACGTCATACTGGGTGGGGTTAACCGACTAAAAGGGATAAGTGTCCATATCTATTGAACCAAGCAAGATAGAATCGAATTTATTTTTACAGATGGTAGGTTTTTATGTGTATATTAATCCACAGGCTGTTCCAAGGTTCTATCGCTAACGGTTCGATTTTTACGTCATACTGGGTGGGAATAACCGAATAAAAGGGATAAGTGTCCATATCTATTGAACAAAGCAAGATAGAATCGATTTTATTTTTGCAGATGGTAGGTTTTTATGTATATATTAATCCACAAGCTGGCCTAAGTTCCTATCGTTAACGGTTCAATTTCTACGTTATAGTGGGTGGGGTTAACCGACTAAAAGGGATAAGTATACATATCTATTGAACCAAGCAAGATAGAATCGAATTTATTTTTGCAGATGGTAGGTTTTTATGTGTATATTAATCCGCAAGCTGATCCAAGGTTCTATCGTTAACGGTTCAATTTCTACGTCATACTGGGTGGGGTTAACCGACTAAAAGGGATAAGTGTCCATATATATTGAACCAAGCAAGACAGAATCGATTTTATTTTTGCAGATGGTAGGTTTTTATGCGTATATTAATCCACAAGCCGATCCAAGGCTCTATCTCTTCTACGGCATAGTGTGTGGGGTTAACCGACTAAAAGGGATAAGTATACATATCTATTGAACCAAGCAAGATAGAATCAAATATATTTTTGCAGATGGTAGGTTTTTATGTGTATATTAATCAACAAGCTGATCCAAGGCTCTATCTTTAACGGTTCAATTTCTACGTCAAAGTGGATGGGGTGAACCGGCTAAAAGGGATAAGTGTCCATATCTATTGAATCAAGCAAGATAGAATCGATTTTGTTTTTGCAGATGATAGGTTTTTATGTGTATATTAATGCACGAGCTGATCCAAGGTTCTATCGTTAACGGTTCAATTTCTACGTCAAAGTGGATGGGGTTAACCGACTAAAAGGGATAAGTGTCCATATCTATTGTGGGTGGGGTTAACCTACTAAAAGGGATAAGTGTCCATATCTATTGAACCAAGCAAGATAGAATCGATTTTTTGTTTGCAGATGATAGGTTTTTACGTGTATATTAATCCACAAGCTGATCCAAGGTTCTATCGTTAACGGTTCAATTTCTACGTCAAAGTGGGTGGGGTTAACCGACTAAAAGGGATAAGTGTCCATATCTATTGAACCAAGCAAGATAGAATCGATTTTATTTTTGCTGATGGTAGGTTTTTATGTGTATATTAATCCACAAGCTGACCTAAGTTTCTATCGTTAACGGTTCAATTTCTACGTTATAGTGGGTGGGGTTAACCGACTAAAAGGGATAAGTATACATATCTATTGAACCAAGCAAGATAGAATCTAATTTATTTTTGCAGATGGTAGGCTTTTATGTGTATATTAATTCACAGGCTGATCCAAGGTTCTATCGCTAACGGTTCGAATTCTACTTCATACTGGGTGGGGTTAACCGACTAAAAGGGATAAGTGTCCATATCTATTGAACCAAGCAAGATAGAATCGAATTTATTTTTACAGATGGTAGGTTTTTATGTGTATATTAATCCACAGGCTGATCTAAGGTTCTACCGCTAACGGTTCGATTTCTACGTCATACTGGGTGGGAATAACCGAATAAAAGGGATAAGTGTCCATATCTATTGAACCAAGCAAGATAGAATCGATTTTGTTTTTGCAGATGATAGGTTTTTATGTGTATATTAATCCACAAGCTGACTTAAGTTTCTATAGTTAACGGTTCAATTTCTACGTTATAGTGGGTGGGGTTAACCGACTAAAAGGGATAAGTATCATATCTATTGAACCAAGCAAGATAGAATCGAATTTATTTTTGCAGATGATAGGTTTCTATGTGTATATTAATCCACAAGCTGACCTAAGTTTCCATCGTTAACGGTTCAATTTCTACGTTATAGTGGGTGGGGTTAACCGACTAAAAGGGATAAGTATACATATCTATTGAACCAAGCAAGATAGAATCGAATTTATTTTTGCAGATGGTAGGTTTTTATGTGTATATTAATCCACAAGCTAATACAAGGTTCTATCGTTTACGGTTTAATTTCTACGTCAAAGTGGATGGGGTTAACCGACTAAAAGAGATAAGTGTCCATATCTATTGAACCAAGCAAGATAGAATCGATTTTTTTTCTGCAGATGATAGGTTTTTATGTGTATATTAATCCACAAGCTGATCCAAGGTTCTATCGTTAACGATTCAATTTCTACGCCGAAGTGGGTGGGGTTAACCGACTAAAAGGGATAAGTGTCCATATCTATTGAACCAAGCAAGATAGAATCGATTTTGTTTTTGCAGATGATAGGTTTTTATGCGTATATTAATCCACAAGCCGATCCAAGGCTCTATCTCTTCTACGTCATAGTGTGTGGGGTTAACCGACTAAAAGGGATAAGTATACATATCTATTGAACCAAGCAAGATAGAATCAAATATATTTTTGCAGATGGTAGGTTTTTATGTGTATATTAATCCACAAGCTGATCCAAGGCTCTATCTTTAACGGTTCAATTTCTACGTCAAAGTGGATGGGGTTAACCGGCTAAAAGGGATAAGTCTCCATATCTATTGAATCAAGCAAGATAGAATCGATTTTGTTTTTGCAGATGATAGGTTTTTATGTGTATATTAATGCACGAGCTGATCCAAGGTTCTATCGTTAACGGTTCAATTTCTACGTCAAAGTGGATAGGGTTAACCGACTAAAAGGGATAAGTGTCCATATCTATTGTGGGTGGGGTTAACCGACTAAAAGGGATAAGTGTCCATATCTATTGAACCAAGCAAGATAGAATCGATTTTTTTTTTGCAGATGATAGGTTTTTGCGTGTATATTAATCCACAAGCTGATCCAAGGTTCTATCGTTTACGGTTCAATTTCTACGTCAAAGTGGGTGGGGTTAACCGACTAAAAGGGATAAGTGTCCATATCTATTGAACCAAGCAAGATAGAATCGATTTTATTTTTGCTGATGGTAGGTTTTTATGTGTATATTAATCCACAAGCTGATCCAAGGCTCTATCTTTAATGGTTCAATTTCTACGTAATAGTGGGTGGGGTTAACCGACTAAAAGGGATAAGTATACATATCTATTGAACCAAGCAAGATAGAATCGAATTTGTTTTTGCAGATGATAGGTTTTTATGTGTATATTAATCCACAAGCTGACCTAAGTTTCTATCGTTAACGGTTCAATTTCTACTTTATAGTGGGTGGGGTTAACCGACTAAAAGGGATAAGTATACATATCTATTGAACCAAGCAAGATAGAATCGAATTTATTTTTACAGATGGTAGGTTTTTATGTGTATATTAATCCACAAGCTGACCTAAGTTTCCATCGTTAACGGTTCAATTTCTACGTTATAGTGGGTGGGGTTAACCGACTAAAAGGGATAAGTGTCCATATCTATTGAACCAAGCAAGATAGAATCGAATTTATTTTTACAGATGGTAGGTTTTTATGTATATATTAATCCACAGGCTGTTCCAAGGTTCTATCGCTAACGGTTCGATTTCTACGTCATACTGGGTGGGGTTAACCGACTAAAAGGGATAAGTGTCCATATCTATTGAACCAAGCAAGATAGAATCGAATTTATTTTTACAGATGGTAGGTTTTTATGTGTATATTAATCCACAGGCTGTTCCAAGGTTCTATCGCTAACGGTTCGATTTTTACGTCATACTGGGTGGGAATAACCGAATAAAAGGGATAAGTGTCCATATCTATTGAACAAAGCAAGATAGAATCGATTTTATTTTTGCAGATGGTAGGTTTTTATGTATATATTAATCCACAAGCTGGCCTAAGTTCCTATCGTTAACGGTTCAATTTCTACGTTATAGTGGGTGGGCTTAACCGACTAAAAGGGATAAGTATACATATCTATTGAACCAAGCAACATAGAATCGAATTTATTTTTGCAGATGGTAGGTTTTTATGTGTATATTAATCCGCAAGCTGATCCAAGGTTCTATCGTTAACGGTTCAATTTCTACGTCATACTGGGTGGGGTTAACCGACTAAAAGGGATAAGTGTCCATATATATTGAACCAAGCAAGACAGAATCGATTTTATTTTTGCAGATGGTAGGTTTTTATGTGTATATTAATCCACAAGCTGACCTAAGTTTCTATTGTTAACGGTTCAATTTCTACGTTATAGTGGGTGGGGTTAACCGACTAAAAGGGATAAGTGTCCATATCTATTGAACCAAGCAAGATAGAATCGATTTTGTTTTTGCAGATGATAGGTTTTTACGCGTATATTAATCCACAAGCCGATCCAAGGCTCTATCTCTTCTACGGCATAGTGTGTGGGGTTAACCGACTAAAAGGGATAAGTATACATATCTATTGAACCAAGCAAGATAGAATCAAATATATTTTTGCAGATGGTAGGTTTTTATGTGTATATTAATCCACAAGCTGATCCAAGGCTCTATCTTTAACGGTTCAATTTCTACGTCAAAGTGGATGGGGTTAACCGGCTAAAAGGGATAAGTGTCCATATCTATTGAATCAAGCAAGATAGAATCGATTTTGTTTTTGCAGATGATAGGTTTTTATGTGTATATTAATGCACGAGCTGATCCAAGGTTCTATCGTTAACGGTTCAATTTCTACGTCAAAGTGGATGGGGTTAACCGACTAAAAGGGATAAGTGTCCATATCTATTGTGGGTGGGGTTAACCAACTAAAAGGGATAAGTGTCCATATCTATTGAACCACGCAAGATAGAATCGATTTTTTTTTGCAGATGATAGGTTTTTACGTGTATATTAATCCACAAGCTGATCCAAGGTTCTATCGTTAACGGTTCAATTTCTACGTCAAAGTGGGTGGGGTTAACCGACTAAAAGGGATAAGTGTCCATATCTATTGAACCAAGCAAGATAGAATCGATTTTATTTTTGCTGATGGTAGGTTTTTATGTGTATATTAATCCACAAGCTGACCTAAGTTTCTATCGTTAACGGTTCAATTTCTACGTTATAGTGGGTGGGGTTAACCGACTAAAAGGGATAAGTATACATATCTATTGAACCAAGCAAGATAGAATCGAATATATATTTGCAGATGGTAGGCTTTTATGTGTATATTAATTCACAGGCTGATCCAAGGTTCTATCGCTAACGGTTCGAATTCTACGTCATACTGGGTGGGGTTAACCGACTAAAAGGGATAAGTGTCCATATCTATTGAACCAAGCAAGATAGAATCGAATTTACTTTTACAGATGGTAGGGTTTTATGTGTATATTAATCCACAGGCTGATCTAAGGTTCTACCGCTAACGGTTCGATTTCTACGTCATACTGGGTGAGAATAACCGAATAAAAGGGATAAGTGTCCATATCTATTGAACCAAGCAAGATAGAATCGATTTTGTTTTTGCAGATGATAGGTTTTTATGTGTATATTAATCCACAAGCTGACTTAAGTTTCTATCGTTAACGGTTCAATTTCTACGTTATAGTGGGTGGGGTTAACCGACTAAAAGGGATAAGTATCATATCTATTGAACCAAGCAAGATAGAATCGAATTTATTTTTGCAGATGATAGGTTTCTATGTGTATATTAATCCACAAGCTGACCTAAGTTTCCATCGTTAACGGTTCAATTTCTACATTATAGTGGGTGGGGTTAACCGACTAAAAGGGATAAGTATACACATCTATTGAACCAAGCAAGATAGAACCGAATTTATTTTTGCAGATGGTAGGTTTTTATGTGTATATTAATCCACAAGCTAATACAAGGTTCTATCGTTTACGGTTTAATTTCTACGTCAAAGTGGGTGGGGTTAACCGACTAAAAGGGATAAGTATACATATCTATTGAACCAAGCAAGATAGAATCGAATATATTTTTGCAGATGGTAGGCTTTTATGTGTATATTAATTCACAGGCTGATCCAAGGTTCTATCGCTAACGGTTCGAATACTACGTCATACTGGGTGGGGTTAACCGACTAAAAGGGATAAGTGTCCATATCTATTGAACCAAGCAAGATAGAATCGAATTTACTTTTACAGATGGTAGGTTTTTATGTGTATATTAATCCACAGGCTGATCTAAGGTTCTACCGCTAACGGTTAGATTTCTACGTCATACTGGGTGGGAATAACCGAATAAAAGGGATAAGTGTCCATATCTATTGAACCAAGCAAGATAGAATCGATTTTGTTTTTGCAGATGATAGGTTTTTATGTGTATATTAATCCACAAGCTGATCCAAGGTTCTATCGTTAACGATTCAATTTCTACGCCGAAGTGGGTGGGGTTAACCGACTAAAAGGGATAAGTGTCCATATCTATTGAACCAAGCAAGATAGAATCGATTTTGTTTTTGCAGATGATAGGTTTTTATGCGTATATTAATCCACAAGCCGATCCAAGGCTCTATCTCTTCTACGTCATAGTGTGTGGGGTTAACCGACTAAAAGGGATAAGTATACATATCTATTGAATCAAGCAAGATAGAATCAAATATATTTTTGCAGATGGTAGGTTTTTATGTGTATATTAATCCACAAGCTGATCCAAGGCTCCATCTTTAACGGTTCAATTTCTACGTCAAAGTGGATGGGGTTAACCGGCTAAAAGGGATAAGTCTCCATATCTATTGAATCAAGCAAGATAGAATCGATTTTGTTTTTGCAGATGATAGGTTTTTATGTGTATATTAATGCACGAGCTGATCCAAGGTTCTATCGTTAACGGTTCAATTTCTACGTCAAAGTGGATGGGGTTAACCGACTAAAAGGGATAAGTGTCCATATCTATTGTGGGTGGGGTTAACCGACTAAAAGGGATAAGTGTCCATATCTATTGAACCAAGCAAGATAGAATCGATTTTGTTTTTGCAGATGATAAGTTTTTATGTGTATATTAATCCACAAGCTGACTTAAGTTTCTATCGTTAACGGTTCAATTTCTACGTTATAGTGGGTGGGGTTAACCGACTAAAAGGGATAAGTATCATATCTATTGAACCAAGCAAGATAGAATCGATTTTTTTTTTGCAGATGATAGGTTTTTATGTGTATATTAATCCACAAGCTGATCCAAGGTTCTATCGTTAACGATTCAATTTCTACGCCGAAGTGGGTGGGGTTAACCGACTAAAAGGGATAAGTGTCCATATCTATTGAACCAAGCAAGATAGAATCGATTTTGTTTTTGCAGATGATAGGTTTTTATGCGTATATTAATCCACAAGCCGATCCAAGGCTCTATCTCTTCTACGTCATAGTGTGTGGGGTTAACCGACTAAAAGGGATAAGTATACATATCTATTGAATCAAGCAAGATAGAATCAAATATATTTTTGCAGATGGTAGGTTTTTATGTGTATATTAATCCACAAGCTGATCCAAGGCTCCATCTTTAACGGTTCAATTTCTACGTCAAAGTGGATGGGGTTAACCGGCTAAAAGGGATAAGTCTCCATATCTATTGAATCAAGCAAGATAGAATCGATTTTGTTTTTGCAGATGATAGGTTTTTATGTGTATATTAATGCACGAGCTGATCCAAGGTTCTATCGTTAACGGTTCAATTTCTACGTCAAAGTGGATGGGGTTAACCGACTAAAAGGGATAAGTGTCCATATCTATTGTGGGTGGGGTTAACCGACTAAAAGGGATAAGTGTCCATATCTATTGAACCAAGCAAGATAGAATCGATTTTTTTTTGCAGATGATAGGTTTTTACGTGTATATTAATCCACAAGCTGATCCAAGGTTCTATCGTTAACGGTTCAATTTCTACGTCAAAGTGGGTGGGGTTAACCGACTAAAAGGGATAAGTGTCCATATCTATTGAACCAAGCAAGATAGAATCGATTTTATTTTTGCTGATGGTAGGTTTTTATGTGTATATTAATCCACAAGCTGACGTAAGTTTCTATCGTTAACGGTTCAATTTCTACGTTATAGTGGGTGGGGTTAACCGACTAAAAGGAATAAGTATACATATCTATTGAACCAAGCAAGATAGAATCGATTTTATTTTTGCAGATGGTAGGTTTTTATGTGTATATTAATTCACATGCTGACCTAAGTTTCTATCGTTAACGGTTCAATTTCTACGTTATAGTGGGTGGGGTTAACCGACTAAAAGGGACAAGTGTACATATCTATTGAACCAAGCAAGATAGAATCGAATTTATTGTTGCAGATGGTAGGTTTTTATGTGTATATTAATCCACAAGCTGATCCAAGGCTCTATCTTTAATGGTTCAATTTCTACGTAATAGTGGGTGGGGTTAACCGACTAAAAGGGATAAGTATACATATCTATTGAACCAAGCAAGATAGAATCGAATTTATTTTTGCAGATGATAGGTTTTTATGTGTATATTAATCCACAAGCTGACCTAAGTTTCTATCGTTAACGGTTCAATTTCTACTTTATAGTGGGTGGGGTTAACCGACTAAAAGGGATAAGTATACATATCTATTGAACCAAGCAAGATAGAATCGAATTTATTTTTACAGATGGTAGGTTTTTATGTGTATATTAATCCACAGGCTGTTCCAAGGTTCTATCGCTAACGGTTCGATTTTTACGTCATACTGGGTGGGGTTAACCGACTAAAAGGGATAAGTGTCCATATCTATTGAACCAAGCAAGATAGAATCGAATTTATTTTTACAGATGGTAGGTTTTTATGTGTATATTAATCCACAGGCTGTTCCAAGGTTCTATCGCTAACGGTTCGATTTCTACGTCATACTGGGTGGGGTTAAACGACTAAAAGGGATAAGTGTCCATATCTATTGAACCAAGCAAGATAGAATCGAATTTATTTTTACAGATGGTAGGTTTTTATGTGTATATTAATCCACAGGCTGTTCCAAGGTTCTATCGCTAACGGTTCGATTTTTACGTCATACTGGGTGGGAATAACCGAATAAAAGGGATAAGTGTCCATATCTATTGAACAAAGCAAGATAGAATCGATTTTATTTTTGCAGATGGTAGGTTTTTATGTATATATTAATCCACAAGCTGGCCTAAGTTCCTATCGTTAACGGTTCAATTTCTACGTTATAGTGGGTGGGGTTAACCGACTAAAAGGGATAAGTATACATATCTATTGAACCAAGCAAGATAGAATCGAATTTATTTTTGCAGATGGTAGGTTTTTATGTGTATATTAATCCGCAAGCTGATCCAAGGTTCTATCGTTAACGGTTCAATTTCTACGTCATACTGGGTGGGGTTAACCGACTAAAAGGGATAAGTGTCCATATATATTGAACCAAGCAAGACAGAATCGATTTTATTTTTGCAGATGGTAGGTTTTTATGTGTATATTAATCCACAAGCTGACCTAAGTTTCTATTGTTAACGGTTCAATTTCTACGTTATAGTGGGTTGGGTTAACCGACTAAAAGGGATAAGTGTCATATCTATTGAACCAAGCAAGATAGAATCGATTTTGTTTTTGCAGATGATAGGTTTTTACGCGTATATTAATCCGCAAGCCGATCCAAGGCTCTATCTCTTCTACGGCATAGTGTGTGGGGTTAACCGACTAAAAGGGATAAGTATACATATCTATTGAACCAAGCAAGATAGAATCAAATATATTTTTGCAGATGGTAGGTTTTTATGTGTATATTAATCCACAAGCTGATCCAAGGCTCTATATTTAACGATTCAATTTCTACGTCAAAGTGGATGGGGTTAACCGGCTAAAAGGGATAAGTGTCCATATCTATTGAATCAAGCAAGATAGAATCGATTTTGTTTTTGCAGATGATAGGTTTTTATGTGTATATTAATGCACGAGCTGATCCAAGGTTCTATCGTTAACGGTTCAATTTCTAAGTCAAAGTGGATGGGGTTAACCGACTAAAAGGGATAAGTGTCCATATCTATTGTGGGTGGGGTTAACCAACTAAAAGGGATAAGTGTCCATATCTATTGAACCAAGCAAGATAGAATCGATTTTTTTTTGCAGATGATAGGTTTTTACGTGTATATTAATCCACAAGCTGATCCAAGGTTCTATCGTTAACGGTTCAATTTCTACGTCAAAGTGGGTGGGGTTAACCGACTAAAAGGGATAAGTGTCCATATCTATTGAACCAAGCAAGATAGAATCGATTTTATTTTTGCTGATGGTAGGTTTTTATGTGTATATTAATACACAAGCTGACCTAAGTTTCTATCGTTAACGGTTCAATTTCTACGTTATAGTGGGTGGGGTTAACCGACTAAAAGGGATAAGTATACATATCTATTGAACCAAACAAGATAGAATCGAATTTATTTTTGCAGGTGGTAGGATTTTATGTGTATATTAATTCACAGGTTGATCCAAGGTTCTATCGCTAACGGTTCGAATTCTACGTCATACTGGGTGGGGTTAACCGACTAAAAGGGATAAGTGTCCATATCTATTGAACCAAGCAAGATAGAATCGAATTTATTTTTACAGATGGTAGGTTTTTATGTGTATATTAATCCACAGGCTGACCTAAGGTTCTACCGCTAACGGTTCGATTTCTACGTCATACTGGGTGGGAATAACCGAATAAAAGGGATAAGTGTCCATATCTATTGAACCAAGCAAGATAGAATCGATTTTGTTTTTGCAGATGATAGGTTTTTATGTGTATATTAATCCAAAAGCTGACTTAAGTTTCTATCGTTAACGGTTCAATTTCTACGTTATAGTGGGTGGGGTTAACCGACTAAAAGGGATAAGTGTCCATATCTATTGAACCAAGCAAGATAGAATCGAATTTATTTTTACAGATGGTAGGTTTTTATGTGTATATTAATCCACAGGCTGACCTAAGGTTCTACCGCTAACGGTTCGATTTCTACGTCATACTGGGTGGGAATAACCGAATAAAAGGGATAAGTGTCCATATCTATTGAACCAAGCAAGATAGAATCGATTTTGTTTTTGCAGATGATAGGTTTTTATGTGTATATTAATCCAAAAGCTGACTTAAGTTTCTATCGTTAACGGTTCAATTTCTACGTTATAGTGGGTGGGGTTAACCGACTAAAAGGGATAAGTATACATATCTATTGAACCAAGCAAGATAGAACCGAATTTATTTTTGCAGATGGTAGGTTTTTATGTGTATATTAATCCACAAGCTAATACAAGGTTCTATCGTTTACGGTTTAATTTCTACGTCAAAGTGGATGGGGTTAACCGACTAAAAGAGATAAGTGTCCATATCTATTGAACCAAGCAAGATAGAATCGATTTTTTTTTTGCAGATGATAGGTTTTTATGTGTACATTAATCCACAAGCTGATCCAAGGTTCTATCGTTAACGATTCAATTTCTACGCCGAAGTGGGTGGGGTTAACCGACTAAAAGGGATAAGTGTCCATATCTATTGAATCAAGCAAGATAGAATCGATTTTGTTTTTGCAGATGATAGGTTTTTATGTGTATATTAATGCACGAGCTGATCCAAGGTTCTATCGTTAACGGTTCAATTTCTACGTCAAAGTGGATGGGGTTAACCGACTAAAAGGGATAAGTATCCATATCTATTGTGGGTGGGGTTAACCGACTAAAAGGGATAAGTGTCCATATCTATTGAACCAAGCAAGATAGAATCGATTTTTTTTGCAGATGATAGGTTTTTACGTGTATATTAATCCACAAGCTGATCCAAGGTTCTATCGTTAACGGTTCAATTTCTACGTCAAAGTGGATGGGGTTAACCGACTAAAAGGGATAAGTGTCCATATCTATTGTGGGTGGGGTTAACCAACTAAAAGGGATAAGTATACATATCTATTGAACCAAGCAAGATAGAATCAAATATATTTTTGCAGATGGTAGGTTTTTATGTGTATATTAATCCACAAGCTGATCCAAGGCTCTATCTTTAACGGTTCAATTTCTACGTCAAAGTGGATGGGGTTAACCGGCTAAAAGGGATAAGTCTCCATATCTATTGAATCAAGCAAGATAGAATCGATTTTGTTTTTGCAGATGATAGGTTTTTATGTGTATATTAATGCACGAGCTGATCCAAGGTTCTATCGTTAACGGTTCAATTTCTACGTCAAAGTGGATGGGGTTAACCGACTAAAAGGGATAAGTGTCCATATCTATTGTGGGTGGGGTTAACCGACTAAAAGGGATAAGTGTCCATATCTATTGAACCAAGCAAGATAGAATCGATTTTTTTTTGCAGATGATAGGTTTTTACGTGTATATTAATCCACAAGCTGATCCAAGGTTCTATCGTTAACGGTTCAATTTCTACGTCAAAGTGGGTGGGGTTAACCGACTAAAAGGGATAAGTGTCCATATCTATTGAACCAAGCAAGATAGAATCGATTTTATTTTTGCTGATGGTAGGTTTTTATGTGTATATTAATCCACAAGCTGACCTAAGTTTCTATCGTTAACGGTTCAATTTCTACGTTATAGTGGGTGGGGTTAACCGACTAAAAGGGATAAGTATACATATCTATTGAACCAAGCAAGATAGAATCGAATTTATTTTTGCAGATGGTAGGCTTTTATGTGTATATTAATTCACAGGCTGATCCAAGGTTCTATCGCTAACGGTTCGAATTCTACGTCATACTGGGTGGGGTTAACCGACTAAAAGGGATAAGTGTCCATATCTATTGAACCAAGCAAGATAGAATCGAATTTATTTTTACAGATGGTAGGTTTTTATGTGTATATTCATCCACAGGCTGATCCAAGGTTCTACCGCTAACGGTTCGATTTCTACGTCATACTGGGTGGGAATAACCGAATAAAAGGGATAAGTGTCCATATCTATTGAACCAAGCAAGATAGAATCGATTTTGTTTTTGCAGATGATAGGTTTTTATGTGTATATTAATCCACAAGCTGACTTAAGTTTCTATCGTTAACGGTTCAATTTCTTCGTTATAGTGGGTGGGGTTATCCGACTAAAAGGGATAAGTATCATATCTATTGAACCAAGCAAGATAGAATCGAATTTATTTTTGCAGATGATAGGTTTATATGTGTATATTAATACACAAGCTGACCTAAGTTTCTATCGTTAACGGTTCAATTTCTACGTTATAGTGGGTGGGGTTAACCGACTAAAAGGGATAAGTATACATATCTATTGAACCAAACAAGATAGAATCGAATTTATTTTTGCAGATGGTAGGATTTTATGTGTATATTAATTCACAGGTTGATCCAAGGTTCTATCGCTAACGGTTCGAATTCTACGTCATACTGGGTGGGGTTAACCGACTAAAAGGGATAAGTGTCCATATCTATTGAACCAAGCAAGATAGAATCGAATTTATTTTTACAGATGGTAGGTTTTTATGTGTATATTAATCCACAGGCTGACCTAAGGTTCTACCGCTAACGGTTCGATTTCTACGTCATACTGGGTGGGAATAACCGAATAAAAGGGATAAGTGTCCATATCTATTGAACCAAGCAAGATAGAATCGATTTTGTTTTTGCAGATGATAGGTTTTTATGTGTATATTAATCCAAAAGCTGACTTAAGTTTCTATCGTTAACGGTTCAATTTCTACGTTATAGTGGGTGGGGTTAACCGACTAAAAGGGATAAGTATCATATCTATTGAACCAAGCAGGATAGAATCGAATTTATTTTTGCAGATGATAGGTTTCTATGTGTATATTAATCCACAAGCTGACCTAAGTTTCCATTGTTAACGGTTCAATTTCTACGTTATAGTGGGTGGGGTTAACCGACTAAAAGGGATAAGTATACATATCTATTGAACCAAGCAAGATAGAACCGAATTTATTTTTGCAGATGGTAGGTTTTTATGTGTATATTAATCCACAAGCTAATACAAGGTTCTATCGTTTACGGTTTAATTTCTACGTCAAAGTGGATGGGGTTAACCGACTAAAAGAGATAAGTGTCCATATCTATTGAACCAAGCAAGATAGAATCGATTTTTTTTTGCAGATGATAGGTTTTTATGTGTACATTAATCCACAAGCTGATCCAAGGTTCTATCGTTAACGATTCAATTTCTACGCCGAAGTGGGTGGGGTTAACCGACTAAAAGGGATAAGTGTCCATATCTATTGAATCAAGCAAGATAGAATCGATTTTGTTTTTGCAGATGATAGGTTTTTATGTGTATATTAATGCACGAGCTGATCCAAGGTTCTATCGTTAACGGTTCAATTTCTACGTCAAAGTGGATGGGGTTAACCGACTAAAAGGGATAAGTATCCATATCTATTGTGGGTGGGGTTAACCGACTAAAAGGGATAAGTGTCCATATCTATTGAACCAAGCAAGATAGAATCGATTTTTTTTGCAGATGATAGGTTTTTACGTGTATATTAATCCACAAGCTGATCCAAGGTTCTATCGTTAACGGTTCAATTTCTACGTCAAAGTGGATGGGGTTAACCGACTAAAAGGGATAAGTGTCCATATCTATTGTGGGTGGGGTTAACCAACTAAAAGGGATAAGTATACATATCTATTGAACCAAGCAAGATAGAATCAAATATATTTTTGCAGATGGTAGGTTTTTATGTGTATATTAATCCACAAGCTGATCCAAGGCTCTATCTTTAACGGTTCAATTTCTACGTCAAAGTGGATGGGGTTAACCGGCTAAAAGGGATAAGTCTCCATATCTATTGAATCAAGCAAGATAGAATCGATTTTGTTTTTGCAGATGATAGGTTTTTATGTGTATATTAATGCACGAGCTGATCCAAGGTTCTATCGTTAACGGTTCAATTTCTACGTCAAAGTGGATGGGGTTAACCGACTAAAAGGGATAAGTGTCCATATCTATTGTGGGTGGGGTTAACCGACTAAAAGGGATAAGTGTCCATATCTATTGAACCAAGCAAGATAGAATCGATTTTTTTTTGCAGATGATAGGTTTTTACGTGTATATTAATCCACAAGCTGATCCAAGGTTCTATCGTTAACGGTTCAATTTCTACGTCAAAGTGGGTGGGGTTAACCGACTAAAAGGGATAAGTGTCCATATCTATTGAACCAAGCAAGATAGAATCGATTTTATTTTTGCTGATGGTAGGTTTTTATGTGTATATTAATCCACAAGCTGACCTAAGTTTCTATCGTTAACGGTTCAATTTCTACGTTATAGTGGGTGGGGTTAACCGACTAAAAGGGATAAGTATACATATCTATTGAACCAAGCAAGATAGAATCGAATTTATTTTTGCAGATGGTAGGCTTTTATGTGTATATTAATTCACAGGCTGATCCAAGGTTCTATCGCTAACGGTTCGAATTCTACGTCATACTGGGTGGGGTTAACCGACTAAAAGGGATAAGTGTCCATATCTATTGAACCAAGCAAGATAGAATCGAATTTATTTTTACAGATAGTAGGTTTTTATGTGTATATTCATCCACAGGCTGATCCAAGGTTCTACCGCTAACGGTTCGATTTCTACGTCATACTGGGTGGGAATAACCGAATAAAAGGGATAAGTGTCCATATCTATTGAACCAAGCAAGATAGAATCGATTTTGTTTTTGCAGATGATAGGTTTTTATGTGTATATTAATCCACAAGCTGACTTAAGTTTCTATCGTTAACGGTTCAATTTCTTCGTTATAGTGGGTGGGGTTATCCGACTAAAAGGGATAAGTATCATATCTATTGAACCAAGCAAGATAGAATCGAATTTATTTTTGCAGATGATAGGTTTATATGTGTATATTAATCCGCAAGCTGACCAAAGTTTCCATCGTTAACGGTTCAATTTCTACGTTATAGTGGGTGGGGTTAACCGACTAAAAGGGATAAGTATACATATCTATTGAACCAAGCAAGATAGAATCGATTTTGTTTTTGCAGATATTAGGTTTTTATGTGTGTATTAATCCACAAGCTGATCTAAGGTTCTATCGCTAACGGTTCAATTTCTACGTCAAAGTGGGTGGGATTAACCGACTAAAAGGGATAAGTGTCCATATCTATTGAACCAAGCAAGATAGATTCGATTTTGTTTTTGCAGATTATAGGTTTTTATGTGTGTATTAATCCACAAGCTGATCCAAGGTTCTATCGCTAACGGTTCAATTTCTACGTCATACTGGGTGGGGTTAACCGACTAAAAGGGATAAGTGTCCATATATATTGAACCAAGCAAGATAGAATCGATTTTATTTTTGCAGATGGTAGGTTTTTATGTGTGTATTAATCCACATGCTGATCTAAGGTTCTATCGCTAACGGTTCAATTTCCACGTTATAGTGGTTGGGGTTAACCGACTAAAAGGGATAAGTGTCAATATCTATTATGGGTGGGATTAACCGACTAAAATAAGTGTCCATATCTATTGAACCAAGCAAGATAGAATCGATTTTGTTTTTGCAGATGGTAGGTTTTTATGTGTATATTAATCCACAAGCTGACCCAAGGTTCTATCGTTAACGGTTCAATGTCTACGTCAAAGTGGATGGGGTTAACCGACTAAAAGGGATAAGTGTCAATATCTATTGTGGGTGGGATTAACCGACTAAAATAAGTGTCCATATCTATTGAACCAAGCAAGATAGAATCGATTTTGTTTTTGCAGATGGTAGGTTTTTATGTGTATATTAATCCACAAGCTGACCCAAGGTTCTATCGTTAACGGTTCAATTTCTACGTCAAAGTGGATGGGGTTAACCGACTAAAAGGGATCAGTGTCCATATCTATTGAACCAAGCAAGATAGAATCGATTTTGTTTTTGCAGATGATAGGTTTTTATGTGTATATTAATCCACAAGCTAATATAAGGTTCTATCGATACGGTTCAATTTCTACGTCAAAGTGGATGGGGTTAACCGACTAAAAGGGATAAGTGTCCATATCTATTGTGGGTGGGATTAACCGACTAAAATAAGTGTCCATATCTATTGAACCAAGCAAGATAGAATCGATTTTGTTTTTGCAGATGGTAGGTTTTTATGTGTATATTAATCCACAAGCTGACCCAAGGTTCTATCGTTAACGGTTCAATTTCTACGTCAAAGTGGATGGGGTTAACCGTCTAAAAGGGATAAGTGTCCATATCTATTGAACCAAGCAAGATAGAATCGATTTTTTTTGCAGATGATAAGTTTTTACGTGTATATTAATCCACAAGCTGATCCAAGGTTCTATCGTTAACGGTTCAATTTCTACGTCAAAGTGGATGGGGTTAACCGACTAAAAGGGATAAGTGTCCATATCTATTGTGGGTGGGGTTAACCAACTAAAAGGGATAAGTATACATATCTATTGAACCAAGCAAGATAGAATCAAATATATTTTTGCAGATGGTAGGTTTTTATGTGTATATTAATCCACAAGCTGATCCAAGGCTCTATCTTTAACGGTTCAATTTCTACGTCAAAGTGGATGGGGTTAACCGGCTAAAAGGGATAAGTCTCCATATCTATTGAATCAAGCAAGATAAAATCGATTTTGTTTTTGCAGATGATAGGTTTTTATGTGTATATTAATGCACGAGCTGATCCAAGGTTCTATCGTTAACGGTTCAATTTCTACGTCAAAGTGGATGGGGTTAACCGACTAAAAGGGATAAGTGTCCATATCTATTGTGGGTGGGGTTAACCGACTAAAAGGGATAAGTGTCCATATCTATTGAACCAAGCAAGATAGAATCGATTTTTTTTTGCAGATGATAGGTTTTTACGTGTATATTAATCCACAAGCTGATCCAAGGTTCTACCGTTAACGGTTCAATTTCTACGTCAAAGTGGGTGGGGTTAACCGACTAAAAGGGATAAGTGTCCATATCTATTGAACCAAGCAAGATAGAATCGATTTTATTTTTGCTGATGGTAGGTTTTTATGTGTATATTAATCCACAAGCTGACCTAAGTTTCTATCGTTAACGGTTCAATTTCTACGTTATAGTGGGTGGGGTTAACCGACTAAAAGGGATAAGTATACATATCTATTGAACCAAGCAAGATAGAATCGAATTTATTTTTGCAGATGGTAGGCTTTTATGTGTATATTAATTCACATGCTGATCCAAGGTTCTATCGCTAACGGTTCGAATTCTACGTCATACTGGGTGGGGTTAACCGACTAAAAGGGATAAGTGTCCATATCTATTGAACCAAGCAAGATAGAATCGAATTTATTTTTACAGATGGTAGGTTTTTATGTGTATATTAATCCACAGGCTGATCCAAGGTTCTACCGCTAACGGTTCGATTTCTACGTCATACTGGGTGGGAATAACCGAATAAAAGGGATAAGTGCCCATATCTATTGAACCAAGCAAGATAGAATCGATTTTGTTTTTGCAGATGATAGGCTTTTATGTGTATATTAATCCACAAGCTGACTTAAGTTTCTATCGTTAACGGTTCAATTTCTTCGTTATAGTGGGTGGGGTTATCCGACTAAAAGGGATAAGTATCATATCTATTGAACCAAGCAAGATAGAATTGAATTTATTTTTGCAGATGATAGGTTTATATGTGTATATTAATCCGCAAGCTGACCTAAGTTTCCATCGTTAACGGTTCAATTTCTACGTTATAGTGGGTGGGGTTAACCGACTAAAAGGGATAAGTATACATATCTATTGAACCAAGCAAGATAGAATCGATTTTGTTTTTGCAGATATTAGGTTTTTATGTGTGTATTAATCCACAAGCTGATCTAAGGTTCTATCGCTAACGGTTCAATTTCTACGTCAAAGTGGGTGGGATTAACCGACTAAAAGGGATAAGTGTCCATATCTATTGAACCAAGCAAGATAGATTCGATTTTGTTTTTGCAGATTATAGGTTTTTATGTGTGTATTAATCCACAAGCTGATCCAAGGTTCTATCGCTAACGGTTCAATTTCTACGTCATACTGGGTGGGGTTAACCGACTAAAAGGGATAAGTGTCCATATATATTGAACCAAGCAAGATAGAATCGATTTTATTTTTGCAGATGGTAGGTTTTTATGTGTGTATTAATCCACATGCTGATCTAAGGTTCTATCGCTAACGGTTCAATTTCTACGTTATAGTGGTTGGGGTTAACCGACTAAAAGGGATAAGTGTCAATATCTATTGTGGGTGGGATTAACCGACTAAAATAAGTGTCCATATCTATTGAACCAAGCAAGATAGAATCGATTTTGTTTTTGCAGATGGTAGGTTTTTATGTGTATATTAATCCACAAGCTGACCCAAGGTTCTATCGTTAACGGTTCAATGTCTACGTCAAAGTGGATGGGGTTAACCGACTAAAAGGGATAAGTGTCAATATCTATTGTGGGTGGGATTAACCGACTAAAATAAGTGTCCATATCTATTGAACCAAGCAAGATAGAATCGATTTTGTTTTTGCAGATGGTAGGTTTTTATGTGTATATTAATCCACAAGCTGACCCAAGGTTCTATCGTTAACGGTTCAATTTCTACGTCAAAGTGGATGGGGTTAACCGTCTAAAAGGGATAAGTGTCCATATCTATTGTGGGTGGGGTTAACCGACTAAAAGGGATAAGTGGCCATATCTATTGAACGAAGCAAGATAGAATCGATTTTGTTTTTGCAGATGATAGGTTTTTATGCGTATATTAATCCACAAGCCGATCCAAGGCTCTATCTCTTCTACGTCATAGTGGGTGGGGTTAACCGACTAAAAGGGATAAGTGTCCATATCTATTGTGGGTGGGGTTAACCGACTAAAAGGGATAAGTGTCCATATCTATTGAACCAAGCAAGATAGAATCGATTTTGTTTTTGCAGATGATAGGTTTTTATGTGTATATTAATCCACAAGCTGATCCAAGGTTCTATCGTTAACGATTCAATTTCAATGCCAAAGTGGGTCGGGTTAACCGACTAAAAGGGATCAGTGTCCATATCTATTGAACCAAGCAAGATAGAATCGATTTTGTTTTTGCAGATGATAGGTTTTTATGTGTATATTAATCCACAAGCTAATATAAGGTTCTATCGATACGGTTCAATTTCTACGTCAAAGTGGATGGGGTTAACCGACTAAAAGGGATAAGTGTCCATATCTATTGTGGGTGGGATTAACCGACTAAAATAAGTGTCCATATCTATTGAACCAAGCAAGATAGAATCGATTTTGTTTTTGCAGATGGTAGGTTTTTATGTGTATATTAATCCACAAGTTGACCCAAGGTTCTATCCTTAACGGTTCAATTTCTACGCCAAAGTGGATGGGGTTAACCGTCTAAAAGGGATAAGTGTCCATATCTATTGTGGGTGGGGTTAACCGACTAAAAGGGATAAGTGTCCATATCTATTGAACGAAGCAAGATAGAATCGATTTTGTTTTTGCATATGATAGGTTTTTATGCGTATATTAATCCACAAGTCGATCCAAGGCTCTATCTCTTCTACGTCATAGTGGGTGGGGTTAACCGGCTAAAAGGGATAAGTATACATATCTATTGAACCAAGCAAGATAGAATCGATTTTGTTTTTGAAGATGATAGGTTTTTATGTGTATATTAATACACAAGCTAATAAAAGGTTCTATCGTTAACGGTTCAATTTCTACGTCAAAGTGGATGGGGTTAACCGACTAAAAGGGATAAGTGTCCATATCTATTGTGGGTGGGGTTAACCGACTAAAAGGGATAAGTGTCCATATCTATTGAACCAAGCAAGATAGAATCGATTTTGTTTTTGCAGATGATAGGTTTTTATGTGTATATTAATCCACAAGCTGATCCAAGGTTCTATCGTTAACGATTCAATTTAAACGCCAAAGTGGGTGGGGTTAACCGACTAAAAGGGATAAGTGTCCATATCTATTGAACCAAGAAAGATAGAATCGATTTTGTTTTTGAAGATGATAGGTTTTTATGTGTATATTAATCCACAAGCTGACCTAAGTTTATATCGTTAACGGTTCAATTTCTACGTTATAGTGGGTGGGGTTAACCGACTAAAAGGGATAAGTATACATTTCTATTGAACCAAGCAAGATAGAATCGATTTTATTTTTGCAGATTGTAGGTTTTTATGTGTATATTAATTCACAGGCTGATCCAAGGTTCTATCGCTAACGGTTCGATGTCTACGTCATACTGGGTGGGGTTAACCGACTAAAAGGGATAAGTGTCCATATCTATTGAACCAAGCAAGATAGAATCGAATTTATTTTTACAGATGGTAGGTTTTTTTGTGTATATTAATCCACAGGCTGATCCAAGGTTCTATCGCTAACGGTTCGATTTCTACGCCATACTGGGTGGGAATAAACGAATAAAAGGGATAAGTGTCCATATATATTGAACCAAGCAAGACAGAATCGATTTTATTTTTGCAGATGGTAGGTTTTTATGTGTATATTAATCCACAAGCTGACCTAAGTTTCTATTGTTAACGGTTCAATTTCTACGTTATAGTGGGTGGGGTTAACCGACTAAAAGGGATAAGTATACATATCTATTGAACCAAGCAAGATAGAATCAAATATATTTTTGCAGATGGCAGGTTTTTATGTGTATATTAATCCACAGGCTGATCCAAGGCTCTATCTTTAACGGTTCAATTTCTACGTCAAAGTGGATGGGGTTAACCGACTAAAAGGATAAGTGTCTATATCTATTGCGGGTGGGGTTAACCGACTAAAAGGGATAAGTCTCCATATCTATTGAACCAAGCAAGATAGAATCGATTTTGTTTTTGCAGATGATAGGTTTTTATGTGCATATTAATCCACAAGCTGATCCAAGGCTCTATCTTTAATGGCTCAATTTCTACGTCATAGTGGGGGGGGGTTAACCGACTAAAATGGATAAGTATACATATCTATTGAAAGAAGCAAGATAAAATCGAATTTATTTTTGCAGATGGTAGGTTTTTATGTGTATATTAATCCACAAGCTGATCCAAGGTTCTATCGCTAACGTTTCAATCTCTACGTCATACTGGGTGGGGTTAACCGACTAAAAGGGATAAGTATACATATCTATTGAACCAAGCAAGATAGAATCGAATTTATTTTTGCAGATGGTAGGTTTTTGTGTGCATATTAATCCACAAGCTGATCCAAGGTTCTATCGCTAGCGGTTGAATTTCTACGTCATACTGGGTGGGGTTAACCGACTAAAAGGGATAAGTGTCCATATCTATTGAACCAAGCAAGATAGAATCGATTTTATTTTTGCAGATGATAGGCTTTTATGTGTATATTAATCCACAAGCTGATACAAGGTTCTATCGCTAACGGTTCAATTTCCACGTCATACTGGGTGGGGTTAACCGACTAAAAGGGATAAGTATACATATCTATTGAACCAAGCAAGATAGAATCGAATTTATTTTTGCAGATGGTAGGTTTTTATGTGTATATTAATCCACAAGCTGACCCAAGGTTCTATCGTTAACGGTTCAATTTCTACGTCAAAGTGGATGGGGTTAACCGTCTAAAAGGGATAAGTGTCCATATCTATTGTGGGTGGGGTTAACCGACTAAAAGGGATAAGTGTCCATATCTATTGAACCAAGCAATATAGAATCGATTTTGTTTTTGCAGATGATAGGTTTTTATGTGTACATTAATCCACAAGCTGATCCAAGGTTCTATCGTTAACGATTCAGTTTCTACGCCAAAGTGGGTGGGGTTAACCGACTAAAAGGGATAAGGTTCCATATCTATTGAACCAAGCAAGATAGAATCGATTTTGTTTTTGCAGATGGTAGGTTTTTATGTGTATATTAATCCACAAGCTGACCTAGGTTTCTATCGTTAACGGTTCAATTTCTACGTTATATTGGGTTGGGTTAACCGACTAAAAGGGATAAGTATACATATCTATTGAACCAAGCAAGATAGAATCGAATTTATTTTTGCAGATGGTAGGTTTTTATGTGTATATTAATCCACAGGCTGATCCAAGGTTCTATCGCTAACGGTTCGATTTCTACGTCATACTGGATGGGAATAACCGAATAAAAGGGACAAGTGTCCATATCTATTGAACCAAGCAAGATAGAATCGATTTTATTTTTGCAGATGGTAGGTTTTTATGTGTATATTAATCCACAAGCTGGCCTAAGTTTCTATCGTTAAGGGTTCAATTTCTACGTTATAGTGGGAAAAAGGGATAAGTATACATATCTATTGAACCAAGCAAGATAGAATCGAATTTAATTTTGCAGATGGTAGGTTTTTATTTGTATATTAATCCACAAGCTGATCCAAGGTTCTATCGTTAACGGTTCAATTTCTACGTCATACTGGGTGGGGTTAACCGACTAAAAGGGATAAGTGTCCATATATATTGAACCAAGCAAGACAGAATCGATTTTATTTTTGCAGATGGTAGGTTTTTATGTGTATATTAATCCACAAGCTGACCTAAGTTTCTATTGTTAACGGTTCAATTTCTACGTTATAGTGGGTGGGGTTAACCGACTAAAAGGGATAAGTATACATATCTATTGAACCAAGCAAGATAGAATCAAATATATTTTTGCAGATGGTAGGTTTTTATGTGTATATTAATCCACAAGCTGATCCAAGGCTCTATCTTTAACGGTTCAATTTCTACGTCAAAGTGGATGGGGTTAACCGACTAAAAGGGATAAGTGTCCATATCTATTGAATCAAGCAAGATAGAATCGATTTTGTTTTTGCAGATGATAGGTTTTTATGTGTATATTAATCCACGAGCTGATCCAAGGTTCTATCGTTAACGGTTCAATTTCTACGTCAAAGTGGATGGGGTTAACCGACTAAAAGGGATGAGTGTCCATATCTATTGTGGGTGGGGTTAACCGACTAAAAGGGATAAGTGTCCATATCTATTGAACCAAGCAAGATAGAATCGATTTTTTTTTTGCAGATGATAGGTTTTTACGTGTATATTAATCCACAAGCTGATCCAAGGTTCTATCGTTAACGGTTCAATTTCTACGTCAAAGTGGGTCGGGTTAACCGACTAAAAGGGATAAGTGTCCATATCTATTGAACCAAGCAAGATAGAATCGATTTTATTTTTGCAGATGGTAGGTTTTTATGTGTGTATTAATTCACATGCTGACCTAAGTTTCTATCGTTAACGGTTCAATTTCTACGTTATAGTGTGTGGGGTTAACCGACTAAAAGGGACAAGTATACATATCTATTGAACCAAGCAAGATAGAATCGAATTTATTTTTGCAGATGGTAGGTTTTTATGTGTATATTAATCCACAAGCTGATCCAAGGCTCTATCTTTAATGGTTCAATTTCTACGTAATAGTGGGTGGGGTTAACCGACTAAAAGGGATAAGTATACATATCTATTGAACCAAGCAAGATAGAATCGAATTTATTTTTGCAGAAGGTAGGTTTTTATGTGTATATTAATCCACAGGCTGATCCAAGGTTCTATCGCTAACGGTTCGATTTCTACGTCATACTGGGTGGGAACAACCGAATAAAAGGGACAAGTGTCCATATCTATTGAACCAAGCAAGATAGAATCGATTTTATTTTTGCAGATGGTAGGTTTTTATGTGTATATTAATCCACAAGCTGATCCAAGGCTCTATCTTTAATGGTTCAATTTCTACGTAATAGTGGGTGGGGTTAACCGACTAAAAGGGATAAGTATACATATCTATTGAACCAAGCAAGATAGAATCGAATTTATTTTTGCAGATGATAGGTTTTTATGTGTATATTAATCCACAAGCTGACCTAAGTTTCTATCGTTAACGGTTCAATTTCTACTTTATAGTGGGTGGGGTTAACCGACTAAAAGGGATAAGTATACATATCTATTGAACCAAGGAAGATAGAATCGAATTTATTTTTGCAGATGGTAGGTTTTTATGTGTATATTAATTCACAGGCTGATCCAAGGTTCTATCGCTAACGGTTCGATTTCTACGTCATACTGGGTGGGGTTAACCGACTAAAAGGGATAAGTGTCCATATCTATTGAACCAAGCAAGATAGAATCGAATTTATTTTTACAGATGGTAGGTTTTTATGTGTATATTAATCCACAGGCTGTTCCAAGGTTCTATCGCTAACGGTTCGATTTTTACGTCATACTGGGTGGGAATAACCGAATAAAAGGGATAAGTGTCCATATCTATTGAACCAAGCAAGATAGAATCGATTTTATTTTTGCAGATGGTAGGTTTTTATGTATATATTAATCCACAAGCTGGCCTAAGTTCCTATCGTTAACGGTTCAATTTCTACGTTATAGTGGGTGGGGTTAACCGACTAAAAGGGATAAGTATACATATCTATTGAACCAAGCAAGATAGAACCGAATTTATTTTTGCAGATGGTAGGTTTTTATGTGTATATTAATCCGCAAGCTGATCCAAGGTTCTATCGTTAACGGTTCAATTTCTACGTCATACTGGGTGGGGTTAACCGACTAAAAGGGATAAGTGTCCATATATATTGAACCAAGCAAGACAGAATCGATTTTATTTTTGCAGATGGTAGGTTTTTATGCGTATATTAATCCACAAGCCGATCCAAGGCTCTATCTCTTCTACGGCATAGTGTGTGGGGTTAACCGGCTAAAAGGGATAAGTATACATATCTATTGAACCAAGCAAGATAGAATCGAATTTATTTTTGCAGATGGTAGGTTTTTATGTGTATATTAATTCACAGGCTGATCCAAGGTTCTATCGCTAACGGTTCGATTTCTACGTCATACTGGGTGGGGTTAACCGACTAAAAGGGATAAGTGTCCATATCTATTGAACCAAGCAAGATAGAATCGAATTTATTTTTACAGATGGTAGGTTTTTATGCGTATATTAATCCACAAGCCGATCCAAGGCTCTATCTCTTCTACGGCATAGTGTGTGGGGTTAACCGGCTAAAAGGGATAAGTATACATATCTATTGAACCAAGCAAGATAGAATCGAATTTATTTTTACAGATGGTAGGTTTTTATGTGTATATTAATTCACAGGCTGATCCAAGGTTCTATCGCTAACGGTTCGATTTCTACGTCATACTGGGTGGGGTTAACCGACTAAAAGGGATAAGTGTCCATATCTATTGAACCAAGCAAGATAGAACCGAATTTATTTTTGCAGATGGTAGGTTTTTATGTGTATATTAATCCGCAAGCTGATCCAAGGTTCTATCGTTAACGGTTCAATTTCTACGTCATACTGGGTGGGGTTAACCGACTAAAAGGGATAAGTGTCCATATATATTGAACCAAGCAAGACAGAATCGATTTTATTTTTGCAGATGGTAGGTTTTTATGCGTATATTAATCCACAAGCCGATCCAAGGCTCTATCTCTTCTACGGCATAGTGTGTGGGGTTAACCGGCTAAAAGGGATAAGTATACATATCTATTGAACCAAGCAAGATAGAATCGAATTTATTTTTGCAGATGGTAGGTTTTTATGTGTATATTAATACACAGGCTGTTCCAAGGTTCTATCGCTAACGGTTCGATTTTTACGTCATAATGGGTGGGAATAACCGAATAAAAGGGATAAGTGTCCATATCTATTGAACCAAGCAAGATAGAATCGATTTTATTTTTGCAGATGGTAGGTTTTTATGTATATATTAATCCACAAGCTGGCCTAAGTTCCTATCGTTAACGGTTCAATTTCTACGTTATAGTGGGTGGGGTTAACCGACTAAAAGGGATAAGTATACATATCTATTGAACCAAGCAAGATAGAACCGAATTTATTTTTGCAGATGGTAGGTTTTTATGTATATATTAATCCACAAGCTGACCTAAGTTTCTATTGTTAACGGTTCAATTTCTACGTTATAGTGGGTGGGGTTAACCGACTAAAAGGGATAAGTGTCCATATCTATTGAACCAAGCAAGATAGAATCGATTTTGTTTTTGCAGATGATAGGTTTTTATGCGTATATTAATCCACAAGCCGATCCAAGGCTCTATCTCTTCTACGGCATAGTGTGTGGGGTTAACCGACTAAAAGGGATAAGTATACATATCTATTGAACCAAGCAAGATAGAATCAAATATATTTTTGCAGATGGTAGGTTTTTATGTGTATAATAATCCACAAGCTGATCCAAGGCTCTATCTTTAACGGTTCAATTTCTACGTCAAAGTGGATGGGGTTAACCGGCTAAAAGGGATAAGTGTCCATATCTATTGAATCAAGCAAGATAGAATCGATTTTGTTTTTGCAGATGATAGGTTTTTATGTGTATATTAATCCACAAGCTGACCTAAGTTTCTATTGTTAACGGTTCAATTTCTACGTTATAGTGGGTGGGGTTAACCGACTAAAAGGGATAAGTGTCCATATCTATTGAACCAAGCAAGATAGAATCGATTTTGTTTTTGCAGATGATAGGTTTTTATGCGTATATTAATCCACAAGCCGATCCAAGGCTCTATCTCTTCTACGGCATAGTGTGTGGGGTTAACCGACTAAAAGGGATAAGTATACATATCTATTGAACCAAGCAAGATAGAATCAAATATATTTTTGCAGATGGTAGGTTTTTATGTGTATATTAATCCACAAGCTGATCCAAGGTTCTATCGTTAACGGTTCAATTTCTACGTCAAAGTGGATGGGGTTAACCGACTAAAAGGGATAAGTGTCCATATCTATTGTGGGTGGGGTTAACCGACTAAAAGGGATAAGTGTCCATATCTATTGAACCAAGCAAGATAGAATCGAATTTATTTTTACAGATGGTAGGTTTTTATGTGTATATTAATCCACAGGCTGATCCAAGGTTCTATCGCTAACGGTTCGATTTCTACGTCATACTGGGTGGGAACAACCGAATAAAAGGGACAAGTGTCCATATCTATTGAACCAAGCAAGATAGAATCGATTTTATTTTTGCAGATGGTAGGTTTTTATGTGTATATTAATCCACAAGCTGATCCAAGGCTCTATCTTTAATGGTTCAATTTCTACGTAATAGTGGGTGGGGTTAACCGACTAAAAGGGATAAGTATACATATCTATTGAACCAAGCAAGATAGAATCGAATTTATTTTTGCAGATGATAGGTTTTTATGTGTATATTAATCCACAAGCTGACCTAAGTTTCTATCGTTAACGGTTCAATTTCTACTTTATAGTGGGTGGGGTTAACCGACTAAAAGGGATAAGTATACATATCTATTGAACCAAGGAAGATAGAATCGAATTTATTTTTGCAGATGGTAGGTTTTTATGTGTATATTAATTCACAGGCTGATCCAAGGTTCTATCGCTAACGGTTCGATTTCTACGTCATACTGGGTGGGGTTAACCGACTAAAAGGGATAAGTGTCCATATCTATTGAACCAAGCAAGATAGAATCGAATTTATTTTTACAGATGGTAGGTTTTTATGTGTATATTAATCCACAGGCTGTTCCAAGGTTCTATCGCTAACGGTTAGATTTTTACGTCATACTGGGTGGGAATAACCGAATAAAAGGGATAAGTGTCCATATCTATTGAACCAAGCAAGATAGAATCGATTTTATTTTTGCAGATGGTAGGTTTTTATGTATATATTAATCCACAAGCTGGCCTAAGTTCCTATCGTTAACGGTTCAATTTCTACGTTATAGTGGGTGGGGTTAACCGACTAAAAGGGATAAGTATACATATCTATTGAACCAAGCAAGATAGAACCGAATTTATTTTTGCAGATGGTAGGTTTTTATGTGTATATTAATCCGCAAGCTGATCCAAGGTTCTATCGTTAACGGTTCAATTTCTACGTCATACTGGGTGGGGTTAACCGACTAAAAGGGATAAGTGTCCATATATATTGAACCAAGCAAGACAGAATCGATTTTATTTTTGCAGATGGTAGGTTTTTATGCGTATATTAATCCACAAGCCGATCCAAGGCTCTATCTCTTCTACGGCATAGTGTGTGGGGTTAACCGGCTAAAAGGGATAAGTATACATATCTATTGAACCAAGCAAGATAGAATCGAATTTATTTTTGCAGATGGTAGGTTTTTATGTGTATATTAATTCACAGGCTGATCCAAGGTTCTATCGCTAACGGTTCGATTTCTACGTCATACTGGGTGGGGTTAACCGACTAAAAGGGATAAGTGTCCATATCTATTGAACCAAGCAAGATAGAATCGAATTTATTTTTACAGATGGTAGGTTTTTATGCGTATATTAATCCACAAGCCGATCCAAGGCTCTATCTCTTCTACGGCATAGTGTGTGGGGTTAACCGGCTAAAAGGGATAAGTATACATATCTATTGAACCAAGCAAGATAGAATCGAATTTATTTTTACAGATGGTAGGTTTTTATGTGTATATTAATTCACAGGCTGATCCAAGGTTCTATCGCTAACGGTTCGATTTCTACGTCATACTGGGTGGGGTTAACCGACTAAAAGGGATAAGTGTCCATATCTATTGAACCAAGCAAGATAGAACCGAATTTATTTTTGCAGATGGTAGGTTTTTATGTGTATATTAATCCGCAAGCTGATCCAAGGTTCTATCGTTAACGGTTCAATTTCTACGTCATACTGGGTGGGGTTAACCGACTAAAAGGGATAAGTGTCCATATATATTGAACCAAGCAAGACAGAATCGATTTTATTTTTGCAGATGGTAGGTTTTTATGCGTATATTAATCCACAAGCCGATCCAAGGCTCTATCTCTTCTACGGCATAGTGTGTGGGGTTAACCGGCTAAAAGGGATAAGTATACATATCTATTGAACCAAGCAAGATAGAATCGAATTTATTTTTGCAGATGGTAGGTTTTTATGTGTATATTAATACACAGGCTGTTCCAAGGTTCTATCGCTAACGGTTCGATTTTTACGTCATAATGGGTGGGAATAACCGAATAAAAGGGATAAGTGTCCATATCTATTGAACCAAGCAAGATAGAATCGATTTTATTTTTGCAGATGGTAGGTTTTTATGTATATATTAATCCACAAGCTGGCCTAAGTTCCTATCGTTAACGGTTCAATTTCTACGTTATAGTGGGTGGGGTTAACCGACTAAAAGGGATAAGTATACATATCTATTGAACCAAGCAAGATAGAACCGAATTTATTTTTGCAGATGGTAGGTTTTTATGTATATATTAATCCACAAGCTGACCTAAGTTTCTATTGTTAACGGTTCAATTTCTACGTTATAGTGGGTGGGGTTAACCGACTAAAAGGGATAAGTGTCCATATCTATTGAACCAAGCAAGATAGAATCGATTTTGTTTTTGCAGATGATAGGTTTTTATGCGTATATTAATCCACAAGCCGATCCAAGGCTCTATCTCTTCTACGGCATAGTGTGTGGGGTTAACCGACTAAAAGGGATAAGTATACATATCTATTGAACCAAGCAAGATAGAATCAAATATATTTTTGCAGATGGTAGGTTTTTATGTGTATAATAATCCACAAGCTGATCCAAGGCTCTATCTTTAACGGTTCAATTTCTACGTCAAAGTGGATGGGGTTAACCGGCTAAAAGGGATAAGTGTCCATATCTATTGAATCAAGCAAGATAGAATCGATTTTGTTTTTGCAGATGATAGGTTTTTATGTGTATATTAATCCACAAGCTGACCTAAGTTTCTATTGTTAACGGTTCAATTTCTACGTTATAGTGGGTGGGGTTAACCGACTAAAAGGGATAAGTGTCCATATCTATTGAACCAAGCAAGATAGAATCGATTTTGTTTTTGCAGATGATAGGTTTTTATGCGTATATTAATCCACAAGCCGATCCAAGGCTCTATCTCTTCTACGGCATAGTGTGTGGGGTTAACCGACTAAAAGGGATAAGTATACATATCTATTGAACCAAGCAAGATAGAATCAAATATATTTTTGCAGATGGTAGGTTTTTATGTGTATATTAATCCACAAGCTGATCCAAGGTTCTATCGTTAACGGTTCAATTTCTACGTCAAAGTGGATGGGGTTAACCGACTAAAAGGGATAAGTGTCCATATCTATTGTGGGTGGGGTTAACCGACTAAAAGGGATTAGTGTCCATATCTATTGAACCAAGCAAGATAGAATCGATTTTTTTTTTGCAGATGATAGGTTTTTACGTGTGTATTAATCCACAAGCTAATCCAAGGTTCTATCGTTAACGGTTCAATTTCTACGTCAAAGTGGGTGGGGTTAACCGACTAAAAGGGATAAGTGTCCATATCTATTGAACCAAGCAAGATAGAATCGATTTTATTTTTGCTGATGATAGGTTTTTATGTGTATATTAATCCACAAGCTGACCTAAGTTTCTATCGTTAACGGTTCAATTTCTACGTTATAGTGGGTGGGGTTAACCGACTAAAAGGGATAAGTATACATATCTATTGAACCAAGCAAGATAGAATGAATTTATTTTTGCAGATGGTAGGGTTTTATGTGTATATTAATTCACAGGCTGATCCAAGGTTCTATCGCTAACGGTTCGAATTCTACGTCATACTGGGTGGGGTTAACCGACTAAAAGGGATAAGTGTCCATATCTATTGAACCAAGCAAGATAGAATCGAATTTATTTTTACAGATGGTAGGTTTTTATGTGTATATTAATCCACAGGCTGATCTAAGGTTCTACCGCTAACGGTTCGATTTCTACGTCATACTGGGTGGGAATAACCGAATAAAAGGGATAAGTGTCCATATCTATTGAACCAAGCAAGATAGAATCGATTTTGTTTTTGCAGATGATAGGTTTTTATGTGTATATTAATCCGCAAGCTGACTTAAGTTTCTATCGTTAACGGTTCAATTTCTACGTTATAGTGGGTGGGGTTAACCGACTAAAAGGGATAAGTATCATATCTATTGAACCAAGCAAGATAGAATCGAATTTATTTTTGCAGATGATAGGTTTCTATGTGTATATTAATCCACAAGCTGACCTAAGTTTCCATCGTTAACGGTTCAATTTCTACGTTATAGTGGGTGGGGTTAACCAACTAAAAGGGATAAGTATACATATCTATTGAACCAAGCAAGATAGAATCGAATTTATTTTTGCAGATGGTAGGTTTTTATGTGTATATTAATCCACAAGCTAATACAAGGTTCTATCGTTTACGGTTTAATTTCTACGTCAAAGTGGATGGGGTTAACCGACTAAAAGAGATAAGTGTCCATATCTATTGAACCAAGCAAGATAGAATCGATTTTTTTTTTGCAGATGATAGGTTTTTATGTGTATATTAATCCACAAGCTGATCCAAGGTTCTATCGTTAACGATTCAATTTCTACGCCGAAGTGGGTGGGGTTAACCGACTAAAAGGGATAAGTGTCCATATCTATTGAACCAAGCAAGATAGAATCGATTTTGTTTTTGCAGATGATAGGTTTTTATGCGTATATTAATCCACAAGCCGATCCAAGGCTCTATCTCTTCTACGTCATAGTGTGTGGGGTTAACCGACTAAAAGGGATAAGTATACATATCTATTGAACCAAGCAAGATAGAATCAAATATATTTTTGCACATGGTAGGTTTTTATGTGTATATTAATCCACAAGCTGATCCAAGGCTCTATCTTTAACGGTTCAATTTCTACGTCAAAGTGGATGGGGTTAACCGGCTAAAAGGGATAAGTGTCCATATCTATTGAATCAAGCAAGATAGAATCGATTTTGTTTTTGCAGATGATAGGTTTTTATGTGTATATTAATGCACGAGCTGATCCAAGGTTCTATCGTTAACGGTTCAATTTCTACGTCAAAGTGGATGGGGTTAACCGACTAATAGGGATAAGTGTCCATATCTATTGTGGGTGGGGTTAACCGACTAAAAGGGATAAGTGTCCATATCTATAGAACCAAGCAAGATAGAATCGATTTTTTTTTTGCAGATGATAGGCTTTTACGTGTATATTAATCCACATGCTGATCCAAGGTTCTATCGTTAACGGTTCAATTTCTACGTCAAAGTGGGTGGGGTTAACCGACTAAAAGGGATAAGTGTCCATATCTATTGAACCAAGCAAGATAGAATCGATTTTATTTTTGCTGATGGTAGGTTTTTATGTGTATATTAATCCACAAGCTGACCTAAGTTTCTATCGTTAACGGTTCAATTTCTACGTTATAGTGGGTGGGGTTAACCGACTAAAAGGGATAAGTGTCCATATCTATTGAACCAAGCAAGATAGAATCGATTTTATTTTTGCAGATGGTAGGTTTTTATGTGTATATTAATTCACGTGCTGACCTAAGTTTCTATCGTTAACGGTTCAATTTCTACGTTATAGTGAGTGGGGTTAACCGACTAAAAGGGACAAGTATACATATCTATTGAACCAAGCAAGATAGAATCGAATTTATTTTTGCAGATGGTAGGTTTTTATGTTTATATTAATCCACAAGCTGATCCAAGGCTCTATCTTTAATGGTTTAATTTCTACGTAATAGTGGGTGGGGTTAACCGACTAAAAGGGATAAGTATACATATCTATTGAACCAAGCAAGATAGAATCGAATTTATTTTTGCAGATGATAGGTTTTTATGTGTATATTAATCCACAAGCTGACCTAAGTTTCTATCGTTAACGGTTCAATTTCTACTTTATAGTGGGTGGGGTTAACCGACTAAAAGGGATAAGTATACATATCTATTGAACCAAGCAAGATAGAATCGAATTTATTTTTGCAGATGGTAGGTTTTTATGTGTATATTAATTCACAGGCTGATCCAAGGTTCTATCGCTAACGGTTCGATTTCTACGTCATACTGGGTGGGGTTAACCGACTAAAAGGGATAAGTGTCCATATCTATTGAACCAAGCAAGATAGAATCGAATTTATTTTTACAGATGGTAGGTTTTTATGTGTATATTAATCCACAGGCTGTTCCAAGGTTCTATCGCTAACGGTTCGATTTTTACGTCATACTGGGTGGGAATAACCGAATAAAAGGGATAAGTGTCCATATCTATTGAACCAAGCAAGATAGAATCGATTTTATTTTTGCAGATGGTAGGTTTTTATGTATATATTAATCCACAAGCTGGCCTAAGTTCCTATCGTTAACGGTTCAATTTCTACGTTATAGTGGGTGGGGTTAACCGACTAAAAGGGATAAGTATACATATCTATTGAACCAAGCAAGATAGAATCGAATTTATTTTTGCAGATGGTAGGTTTTTATGTGTATATTAATCCGCAAGCTGATCCAAGGTTCTATCTTTAACGGTTCAATTTCTATGTCAAAGTGGATGGGGTTAACCGGCTAAAAGGGATAAGTGTCCATATCTATTGAATCAAGCAAGATAGAATCGATTTTGTTTTTGCAGATGATAGGTTTTTATGTGTATATTAATGCACGAGCTGATCCAAGGTTCTATCGTTAACGGTTCAATTTCTACGTCATACTGGGTGGGGTTAACCGACTAAAAGGGATAAGTGTCCATATATATTGAACCAAGCAAGACAGAATCGATTTTATTTTTGCAGATGGTAGGTTGTTATGTGTATATTAATCCACAAGCTGACCTAAGTTTCTATTGTTAACGGTTCAATTTCTACGTTATAGTGGGTGGGGTTAACCGACTAAAAGGCATAAGTGTCCATATCTATTGAACCAAGCAAGATAGAATCGATTTTGTTTTTGCAGATGATAGGTTTTTATGCGTATATTAATCCACAAGCCGATCCAAGGCTCTATCTCTTCTACGGCATAGTGTGTGCCGACTAAAAGGGATAAGTATACATATCTATTGAACCAAGCAAGATAGAATCAAATATATTTTTGCAGATGGTAGGTTTTTATGTGTATATTAATCCACAAGCTGATCCAAGGTTCTATCTTTAACGGTTCAATTTCTGTGTCAAAGTGGATGGGGTTAACCGGCTAAAAGGGATAAGTGTCCATATCTATTGAATCAAGCAAGATAGAATCGATTTTGTTTTTGCAGATGATAGGTTTTTATGTGTATATTAATGCACGAGCTGATCCAAGGTTCTATCGTTAACGGTTCAATTTCTACGTCAAAGTGGATGGGGTTAACCGACTAAAAGGGATAAGTGTCCATATCTATTGTGGGTGGGGTTAACCGACTAAAAGGGATAAGTGTCCATATCTATTGAACCAAGCAAGATAGAATCGATTTTTTTTTTGCAAATGATAGGTTTTTACGTGTATATTAATCCACAAGCTGATCCAAGCTTCTATCGTTAACGGTTCAATTTCTACGTCAAAGTGGGTGGGGTTAACCGACTAAAAGGGATAAGTGTTCATATCTATTGAACCAAGCAAGATAGAATCGATTTTATTTTTGCTGATGGTAGGTTTTTATGTGTATATTAATCCACAAGCTGACCTAAGTTTCTATCGTTAACGGTTCAATTTCTACGTTATAGTGGGTGGGGTTAACCGACTAAAAGGGATAAGTATACATATCTATTGAACCAAGCAAGATAGAATCGAATTTATTTTTGCAGATGGTAGGCTTTTATGTGTATATTAATTCACAGGCCGATCCAAGGTTCTATCGCTAACGGTTCGAATTCTACGTCATACTGGGTGGGGTTAACCGACTAAAAGGGATAAGTGTCCATATCTATTGAACCAAGCAAGATAGAATCGAATTTATTTTTACAGATGGTAGGTTTTTATGTGTATATTAATCCACAAGCTGACCTAAGTTTCCATCGTTAACGGTTCAATTTCTACGTTATAGTGGGTGGGGTTAACCGACTAAAAGGGATAAGTATACATATCTATTGAACCAAGCAAGATAGAATCGAATTTATTTTTGCAGATGGTAGGTTTTTATGTGTATATTAATCCACAAGCTAATACAAGGTTCTATCGTTTACGGTTTAATTTCTACGTCAAAGTGGATGGGGTTAACCGACTAAAAGAGATAAGTGTCCATATCTATTGAACCAAGCAAGATAGAATCGATTTTTTTTTGCAGATGATAGGTTTTTATGTGTATATTAATCCACAAGCTGATCCAAGGTTCTATCGTTAACGATTCAATTTCTACGCCGAAGTGGGTGGGGTTAACCGACTAAAAGGGATAAGTGTCCATATCTATTGAACCAAGCAAGATAGAATCGATTTTGTTTTTGCAGATGATAGGTTTTTATGCGTATATTAATCCACAAGCCGATCCAAGGCTCTATCTCTTCTACGTCATAGTGTGTGGGGTTAACCGACTAAAAGGGATAAGTATACATATCTATTGAACCAAGCAAGATAGAATCAAATATATTTTTGCACATGGTAGGTTTTTATGTGTATATTAATCTACAAGCTGATCCAAGGCTCTATCTTTAACGGTTCAATTTCTACGTCAAAGTGGATGGGGTTAACCGACTAAAAGGGATAAGTGTCCATATCTATAGAACCAAGCAAGATAGAATCGATTTTTTTTTTGCAGATGATAGGTTTTTACGTGTATATTAATCCACAAGCTGATCCAAGGTTCTATCGTTAACGGTTCAATTTCTACGTCAAAGTGGGTGGGGTTAACCGACTAAAAGGGATAAGTGTCCATATCTATTGAACCAAGCAAGATAGAATCGATTTTATTTTTGCTGATGGTAGGTTTTTATGTGTATATTAATACACAAGCTGACCTAAGTTTCTATCGTTAACGGTTCAATTTCTACGTTATAGTGGGTGGGGTTAACCGACTAAAAGGGATAAGTGTCCATATCTATTGAACCAAGCAAGATAGAATCGATTTTATTTTTGCAGATGGTAGGTTTTTATGTGTATATTAATTCACGTGCTGACCTAAGTTTCTATCGTTAACGGTTCAATTTCTACGTTATAGTGGGTGGGGTTAACCGACTAAAAGGGACAAGTATACATATCTATTGAACCAAGCAAGATATAATCGAATTTATTTTTGCAGATGGTAGGTTTTTATGTGTATATTAATCCACAAGCTGATCCAAGGCTCTATCTTTAATGGTTTAATTTCTACGTAATAGTGGGTGGGGTTAACCGACTAAAAGGGATAAGTATACATATCTATTGAACCAAGCAAGATAGAATCGAATTTATTTTTGCAGATGATAGGTTTTTATGTGTATATTAATCCACAAGCTGACCTAAGTTTCTATCGTTAACGGTTCAATTTCTACTTTATAGTGGGTGGGGTTAACCGACTAAAAGGGATAAGTATACATATCTATTGAACCAAGCAAGATAGAATCGAATTTATTTTTGCAGATGGTAGGTTTTTATGTGTATATTAATTCACAGGCTGATCCAAGGTTCTATCGCTAACGGTTCGATTTCTACGTCATACTGGGTGGGGTTAACCGACTAAAAGGGATAAGTGTCCATATCTATTGAACCAAGCAAGATAGAATCGAATTTATTTTTACAGATGGTAGATTTTTATGTGTATATTAATCCACAGGCTGTTCCAAGGTTCTATCGCTAACGGTTCGATTTTTACGTCATACTGGGTGGGAATAACCGAATAAAAGGGATAAGTGTCCATATCTATTGAACCAAGCAAGATAGAATCGATTTTATTTTTGCAGATGGTAGGTTTTTATGTATATATTAATCCACAAGCTGGCCTAAGTTCCTATCGTTAACGGTTCAATTTCTACGTTATAGTGGGTGGGGTTAACCGACTAAAAGGGATAAGTATACATATCTATTGAACCAAGCAAGATAGAATCGAATTTATTTTTGCAGATGGTAGGTTTTTATGTGTATATTAATCCGCAAGCTGATCCAAGGTTCTATCGTTAACGGTTCAATTTCTACGTCATACTGGGTGGGGTTAACCGACTAAAAGGGATAAGTGTCCATATATATTGAACCAAGCAAGACAGAATCGATTTTATTTTTGCAGATGGTAGGTTGTTATGTGTATATTAATCCACAAGCTGACCTAAGTTTCTATTGTTAACGGTTCAATTTCTACGTTATAGTGGGTGGGGTTAACCGACTAAAAGGCATAAGTGTCCATATCTATTGAACCAAGCAAGATAGAATCGATTTTGTTTTTGCAGATGATAGGTTTTTATGCGTATATTAATCCACAAGCCGATCCAAGGCTCTATCTCTTCTACGGCATAGTGTGTGCCGACTAAAAGGGATAAGTATACATATCTATTGAACCAAGCAAGATAGAATCAAATATATTTTTGCAGATGGTAGGTTTTTATGTGTATATTAATCCACAAGCTGATCCAAGGTTCTATCTTTAACGGTTCAATTTCTACGTCAAAGTGGATGGGGTTAACCGGCTAAAAGGGATAAGTGTCCATATCTATTGAATCAAGCAAGATAGAATCGATTTTGTTTTTGCAGATGATAGGTTTTTATGTGTATATTAATGCACGAGCTGATCCAAGGTTCTATCGTTAACGGTTAAATTTCTACGTCAAAGTGGATGGGGTTAACCGACTAAAAGGGATAAGTGTCCATATCTATTGTGGGTGGGGTTAACCGACTAAAAGGGATAAGTGTCCATATCTATTGAACCAAGCAAGATAGAATCGATTTTTTTTTTGCAGATGATAGGTTTTTACGTGTATATTAATCCACAAGCTGATCCAAGCTTCTATCGTTAACGGTTCAATTTCTACGTCAAAGTGGGTGGGGTTAACCGACTAAAAGGGATAAGTGTTCATATCTATTGAACCAAGCAAGATAGAATCGATTTTATTTTTGCTGATGGTAGGTTTTTATGTGTATATTAATCCACAAGCTGACCTAAGTTTCTATCGTTAACGGTTCAATTTCTACGTTATAGTGGGTGGGGTTAACCGACTAAAAGGGATAAGTATACATATCTATTGAACCAAGCAAGATAGAATCGAATTTATTTTTGCAGATGGTAGGCTTTTATGTGTATATTAATTCACAGGCCGATCCAAGGTTCTATCGCTAACGGTTCGAATTCTACGTCATACTGGGTGGGGTTAACCGACTAAAAGGGATAAGTGTCCATATCTATTGAACCAAGCAAGATAGAATCGAATTTATTTTTACAGATGGTAGGTTTTTATGTGTATATTAATCCACAGGCTGATCTAAGGTTCTACCGCTAACGGTTCGATTTCTACGTCATACTGGGTGGGAATAACCGAATAAAAGGATAAGTGTCCATAACTATTGAACCAAGCAAGATAGAATCGATTTTGTTTTTGCAGATGATAGGTTTTTATGTGTATATTAATCCACAAGCTGACTTAAGTTTCTATCGTTAACGGTTCAATTTCTACGTTATAGTGGGTGGGGTTAACCGACTAAAAGGGATAAGTATCATATCTATTGAACCAAGCAAGATAGAATCGAATTTATTTTTGCAGATGATAGGTTTCTATGTGTATATTAATCCACAAGCTGACCTAAGTTTCCATCGTTAACGGTTCAATTTCTACGTTATAGTGGGTGGGGTTAACCGACTAAAAGGGATAAGTATACATATCTATTGAACCAAGCAAGATAGAATCGAATTTATTTTTGCAGATGGTAGGTTTTTATGTGTATATTAATCCACAAGCTAATACAAGGTTCTATCGTTTACGGTTTAATTTCTACGTCAAAGTGGATGGGGTTAACCGACTAAAAGAGATAAGTGTCCATATCTATTGAACCAAGCAAGATAGAATCGATTTTTTTTTTGCAGATGATAGGTTTTTATGTGTATATTAATCCACAAGCTGATCCAAGGTTCTATCGTTAACGATTCAATTTCTACGCCGAAGTGGGTGGGGTTAACCAACTAAAAGGGATAAGTGTCCATATCTATTGAACCAAGCAAGATAGAATCGATTTTGTTTTTGCAGATGATAGGTTTTTATGCGTATATTAATCCACAAGCCGATCCAAGGCTCTATCTCTTCTACGTCATAGTGTGTGGGGTTAACCGACTAAAAGGGATAAGTATACATATCTATTGAACCAAGCAAGATAGAATCAAATATATTTTTGCAGATGGTAGGTTTTTATGTGTATATTAATCCACAGGCTGATCCAAGGTTCTACCGCTAACGGTTCGATTTCTACGTCATACTGGGTGGGGTTAACCGACTAAAAGGGGTAAGTGTCCATATCTATTGAACCAAGCTAGATAGAATCGAATTTATTTTTACAGATGGTAGGTTTTTATGTGTATATTAATCCACAGGCTGATCCAAGGTTCTACCGCTAACGGTTCGATTTCTACGTCATACTGGGTGGGAATAACCGAATAAAAGGGATAAGTGTCCATATCTATTGAACCAAGCAAGATAGAATCGATTTTGTTTTTGCAGATGATAGGTTTTTATGTGTATATTAATCCACAAGCTGACTTAAGTTTCTATCGTTAACGGTTCAATTTCTACGTTATAGTGGGTGGGGTTAACCGACTAAAAGGGATAAGTATACATATCTATTGAACCAAGCAAGATAGAATCGATTTTGTTTTTGCAGATGATAGGTTTTTACGTGTATATTAATCCACAAGCTGATCCAAGGTTCTATCGTTAACGGTTCAATTTCTACGTCAAAGTGGGTGGGGTTAACCGACTAAAAGGGATAAGTGTCCATATCTATTGAACCAAGCAAGATAGAATCGATTTTATTTTTGCTGATGGTAGGTTTTTATGTGTATATTAATCCACAAGCTGACCTAAGTTTCTATCGTTAACGGTTCAATTTCTACGTTATAGTGGGTGGGATTAACCGACTAAAAGGGATAAGTATACATATCTATTGAACCAAGCAAGATAGAATCGAATTTATTTTTGCAGATGGTAGGCTTTTGTGTGTATATTAATTCACAGGCCGATCCAAGGTTCTATCGCTAACGGTTCGAATTCTACGTCATACTGGGTGGGGTTAACCGACTAAAAGGGATAAGTGTCCATATCTATTGAACCAAGCAAGATAGAATCGAATTTATTTTTACAGATGGTAGGTTTTTATGTGTATATTAATCCACAGGCTGATCTAAGGTTCTACCGCTAACGGTTCGATTTCTACGTCATACTGGGTGGGAATAACCGAATAAAAGGGATAAGTGTCCATATCTATTGAACCAAGCAAGATAGAATCGATTTTGTTTTTGCAGATGATAGGTTTTTATGTGTATATTAATCCACAAGCTGACCTAAGTTTCCATCGTTAACGGTTCAATTTCTACGTTATAGTGGGTGGGGTTAACCGACTAAAAGGGATAAGTATACATATCTATTGAACCAAGCAAGATAGAATCGAATTTATTTTTGCAGATGGTAGGTTTTTATGTGTATATTAATCCACAAGCTAATACAAGGTTCTATCGTTTACGGTTTAATTTCTACGTCAAAGTGGATGGGGTTAACCGACTAAAAGAGATAAGTGTCCATATCTATTGAACCAAGCAAGATAGAATCGATTTTTTTTTGCAGATGATAGGTTTTTATGTGTATATTAATCCACAAGCTGATCCAAGGTTCTATCGTTAACGATTCAATTTCTACGCCGAAGTGGGTGGGGTTAACCGACTAAAAGGGATAAGTGTCCATATCTATTGAACCAAGCAAGATAGAATCGATTTTGTTTTTGCAGATGATAGGTTTTTATGCGTATATTAATCCACAAGCCGATCCAAGGCTCTATCTCTTCTACGTCATAGTGTGTGGGGTTAACCGACTAAAAGGGATAAGTATACATATCTATTGAACCAAGCAAGATAGAATCAAATATATTTTTGCACATGGTAGGTTTTTATGTGTATATTAATCTACAAGCTGATCCAAGGCTCTATCTTTAACGGTTCAATTTCTACGTCAAAGTGGATGGGGTTAACCGACTAAAAGGGATAAGTGTCCATATCTATAGAACCAAGCAAGATAGAATCGATTTTTTTTTTGCAGATGATAGGTTTTTACGTGTATATTAATCCACAAGCTGATCCAAGGTTCTATCGTTAACGGTTCAATTTCTACGTCAAAGTGGGTGGGGTTAACCGACTAAAAGGGATAAGTGTCCATATCTATTGAACCAAGCAAGATAGAATCGATTTTATTTTTGCTGATGGTAGGTTTTTATGTGTATATTAATACACAAGCTGACCTAAGTTTCTATCGTTAACGGTTCAATTTCTACGTTATAGTGGGTGGGGTTAACCGACTAAAAGGGATAAGTGTCCATATCTATTGAACCAAGCAAGATAGAATCGATTTTATTTTTGCAGATGGTAGGTTTTTATGTGTATATTAATTCACGTGCTGACCTAAGTTTCTATCGTTAACGGTTCAATTTCTACGTTATAGTGGGTGGGGTTAACCGACTAAAAGGGACAAGTATACATATCTATTGAACCAAGCAAGATATAATCGAATTTATTTTTGCAGATGGTAGGTTTTTATGTGTATATTAATCCACAAGCTGATCCAAGGCTCTATCTTTAATGGTTTAATTTCTACGTAATAGTGGGTGGGGTTAACCGACTAAAAGGGATAAGTATACATATCTATTGAACCAAGCAAGATAGAATCGAATTTATTTTTGCAGATGATAGGTTTTTATGTGTATATTAATCCACAAGCTGACCTAAGTTTCTATCGTTAACGGTTCAATTTCTACTTTATAGTGGGTGGGGTTAACCGACTAAAAGGGATAAGTATACATATCTATTGAACCAAGCAAGATAGAATCGAATTTATTTTTGCAGATGGTAGGTTTTTATGTGTATATTAATTCACAGGCTGATCCAAGGTTCTATCGCTAACGGTTCGATTTCTACGTCATACTGGGTGGGGTTAACCGACTAAAAGGGATAAGTGTCCATATCTATTGAACCAAGCAAGATAGAATCGAATTTATTTTTACAGATGGTAGATTTTTATGTGTATATTAATCCACAGGCTGTTCCAAGGTTCTATCGCTAACGGTTCGATTTTTACGTCATACTGGGTGGGAATAACCGAATAAAAGGGATAAGTGTCCATATCTATTGAACCAAGCAAGATAGAATCGATTTTATTTTTGCAGATGGTAGGTTTTTATGTATATATTAATCCACAAGCTGGCCTAAGTTCCTATCGTTAACGGTTCAATTTCTACGTTATAGTGGGTGGGGTTAACCGACTAAAAGGGATAAGTATACATATCTATTGAACCAAGCAAGATAGAATCGAATTTATTTTTGCAGATGGTAGGTTTTTATGTGTATATTAATCCGCAAGCTGATCCAAGGTTCTATCGTTAACGGTTCAATTTCTACGTCATACTGGGTGGGGTTAACCGACTAAAAGGGATAAGTGTCCATATATATTGAACCAAGCAAGACAGAATCGATTTTATTTTTGCAGATGGTAGGTTGTTATGTGTATATTAATCCACAAGCTGACCTAAGTTTCTATTGTTAACGGTTCAATTTCTACGTTATAGTGGGTGGGGTTAACCGACTAAAAGGCATAAGTGTCCATATCTATTGAACCAAGCAAGATAGAATCGATTTTGTTTTTGCAGATGATAGGTTTTTATGCGTATATTAATCCACAAGCCGATCCAAGGCTCTATCTCTTCTACGGCATAGTGTGTGCCGACTAAAAGGGATAAGTATACATATCTATTGAACCAAGCAAGATAGAATCAAATATATTTTTGCAGATGGTAGGTTTTTATGTGTATATTAATCCACAAGCTGATCCAAGGTTCTATCTTTAACGGTTCAATTTCTACGTCAAAGTGGATGGGGTTAACCGGCTAAAAGGGATAAGTGTCCATATCTATTGAATCAAGCAAGATAGAATCGATTTTGTTTTTGCAGATGATAGGTTTTTATGTGTATATTAATGCACGAGCTGATCCAAGGTTCTATCGTTAACGGTTAAATTTCTACGTCAAAGTGGATGGGGTTAACCGACTAAAAGGGATAAGTGTCCATATCTATTGTGGGTGGGGTTAACCGACTAAAAGGGATAAGTGTCCATATCTATTGAACCAAGCAAGATAGAATCGATTTTTTTTTTGCAGATGATAGGTTTTTACGTGTATATTAATCCACAAGCTGATCCAAGCTTCTATCGTTAACGGTTCAATTTCTACGTCAAAGTGGGTGGGGTTAACCGACTAAAAGGGATAAGTGTTCATATCTATTGAACCAAGCAAGATAGAATCGATTTTATTTTTGCTGATGGTAGGTTTTTATGTGTATATTAATCCACAAGCTGACCTAAGTTTCTATCGTTAACGGTTCAATTTCTACGTTATAGTGGGTGGGGTTAACCGACTAAAAGGGATAAGTATACATATCTATTGAACCAAGCAAGATAGAATCGAATTTATTTTTGCAGATGGTAGGCTTTTATGTGTATATTAATTCACAGGCCGATCCAAGGTTCTATCGCTAACGGTTCGAATTCTACGTCATACTGGGTGGGGTTAACCGACTAAAAGGGATAAGTGTCCATATCTATTGAACCAAGCAAGATAGAATCGAATTTATTTTTACAGATGGTAGGTTTTTATGTGTATATTAATCCACAGGCTGATCTAAGGTTCTACCGCTAACGGTTCGATTTCTACGTCATACTGGGTGGGAATAACCGAATAAAAGGATAAGTGTCCATAACTATTGAACCAAGCAAGATAGAATCGATTTTGTTTTTGCAGATGATAGGTTTTTATGTGTATATTAATCCACAAGCTGACTTAAGTTTCTATCGTTAACGGTTCAATTTCTACGTTATAGTGGGTGGGGTTAACCGACTAAAAGGGATAAGTATACATATCTATTGAACCAAGCAAGATAGAATCGATTTTGTTTTTGCAGATGATAGGTTTTTACGTGTATATTAATCCACAAGCTGATCCAAGGTTCTATCGTTAACGGTTCAATTTCTACGTCAAAGTGGGTGGGGTTAACCGACTAAAAGGGATAAGTGTCCATATCTATTGAACCAAGCAAGATAGAATCGATTTTATTTTTGCTGATGGTAGGTTTTTATGTGTATATTAATCCACAAGCTGACCTAAGTTTCTATCGTTAACGGTTCAATTTCTACGTTATAGTGGGTGGGATTAACCGACTAAAAGGGATAAGTATACATATCTATTGAACCAAGCAAGATAGAATCGAATTTATTTTTGCAGATGGTAGGCTTTTGTGTGTATATTAATTCACAGGCCGATCCAAGGTTCTATCGCTAACGGTTCGAATTCTACGTCATACTGGGTGGGGTTAACCGACTAAAAGGGATAAGTGTCCATATCTATTGAACCAAGCAAGATAGAATCGAATTTATTTTTACAGATGGTAGGTTTTTATGTGTATATTAATCCACAGGCTGATCTAAGGTTCTACCGCTAACGGTTCGATTTCTACGTCATACTGGGTGGGAATAACCGAATAAAAGGGATAAGTGTCCATATCTATTGAACCAAGCAAGATAGAATCGATTTTGTTTTTGCAGATGATAGGTTTTTATGTGTATATTAATCCACAAGCTGACCTAAGTTTCCATCGTTAACGGTTCAATTTCTACGTTATAGTGGGTGGGGTTAACCGACTAAAAGGGATAAGTATACATATCTATTGAACCAAGCAAGATAGAATCGAATTTATTTTTGCAGATGGTAGGTTTTTATGTGTATATTAATCCACAAGCTAATACAAGGTTCTATCGTTTACGGTTTAATTTCTACGTCAAAGTGGATGGGGTTAACCGACTAAAAGAGATAAGTGTCCATATCTATTGAACCAAGCAAGATAGAATCGATTTTTTTTTGCAGATGATAGGTTTTTATGTGTATATTAATCCACAAGCTGATCCAAGGTTCTATCGTTAACGATTCAATTTCTACGCCGAAGTGGGTGGGGTTAACCGACTAAAAGGGATAAGTGTCCATATCTATTGAACCAAGCAAGATAGAATCGATTTTGTTTTTGCAGATGATAGGTTTTTATGCGTATATTAATCCACAAGCCGATCCAAGGCTCTATCTCTTCTACGTCATAGTGTGTGGGGTTAACCGACTAAAAGGGATAAGTATACATATCTATTGAACCAAGCAAGATAGAATCAAATATATTTTTGCACATGGTAGGTTTTTATGTGTATATTAATCTACAAGCTGATCCAAGGCTCTATCTTTAACGGTTCAATTTCTACGTCAAAGTGGATGGGGTTAACCGACTAAAAGGGATAAGTGTCCATATCTATAGAACCAAGCAAGATAGAATCGATTTTTTTTTTGCAGATGATAGGTTTTTACGTGTATATTAATCCACAAGCTGATCCAAGGTTCTATCGTTAACGGTTCAATTTCTACGTCAAAGTGGGTGGGGTTAACCGACTAAAAGGGATAAGTGTCCATATCTATTGAACCAAGCAAGATAGAATCGATTTTATTTTTGCTGATGGTAGGTTTTTATGTGTATATTAATACACAAGCTGACCTAAGTTTCTATCGTTAACGGTTCAATTTCTACGTTATAGTGGGTTGGGTTAACCGACTAAAAGGGATAAGTGTCCATATCTATTGAACCAAGCAAGATAGAATCGATTTTATTTTTGCAGATGGTAGGTTTTTATGTGTATATTAATTCACGTGCTGACCTAAGTTTCTATCGTTAACGGTTCAATTTCTACGTTATAGTGGGTGGGGTTAACCGACTAAAAGGGACAAGTATACATATCTATTGAACCAAGCAAGATATAATCGAATTTATTTTTGCAGATGGTAGGTTTTTATGTGTATATTAATCCACAAGCTGATCCAAGGCTCTATCTTTAATGGTTTAATTTCTACGTAATAGTGGGTGGGGTTAACCGACTAAAAGGGATAAGTATACATATCTATTGAACCAAGCAAGATAGAATCGAATTTATTTTTGCAGATGATAGGTTTTTATGTGTATATTATTCCACAAGCTGACCTAAGTTTCTATCGTTAACGGTTCAATTTCTACTTTATAGTGGGTGGGGTTAACCGACTAAAAGGGATAAGTATACATATCTATTGAACCAAGCAAGATAGAATCGAATTTATTTTTGCAGATGGTAGGTTTTTATGTGTATATTAATTCACAGGCTGATCCAAGGTTCTATCGCTAACGGTTCGATTTCTACGTCATACTGGGTGGGGTTAACCGACTAAAAGGGATAAGTGTCCATATCTATTGAACCAAGCAAGATAGAATCGAATTTATTTTTACAGATGGTAGATTTTTATGTGTATATTAATCCACAGGCTGTTCCAAGGTTCTATCGCTAACGGTTCGATTTTTACGTCATACTGGGTGGGAATAACCGAATAAAAGGGATAAGTGTCCATATCTATTGAACCAAGCAAGATAGAATCGATTTTATTTTTGCAGATGGTAGGTTTTTATGTATATATTAATCCACAAGCTGGCCTAAGTTCCTATCGTTAACGGTTCAATTTCTACGTTATAGTGGGTGGGGTTAACCGACTAAAAGGGATAAGTATACATATCTATTGAACCAAGCAAGATAGAATCGAATTTATTTTTGCAGATGGTAGGTTTTTATGTGTATATTAATCCGCAAGCTGATCCAAGGTTCTATCGTTAACGGTTCAATTTCTACGTCATACTGGGTGGGGTTAACCGACTAAAAGGGATAAGTGTCCATATATATTGAACCAAGCAAGACAGAATCGATTTTATTTTTGCAGATGGTAGGTTGTTATGTGTATATTAATCCACAAGCTGACCTAAGTTTCTATTGTTAACGGTTCAATTTCTACGTTATAGTGGGTGGGGTTAACCGACTAAAAGGCATAAGTGTCCATATCTATTGAACCAAGCAAGATAGAATCGATTTTGTTTTTGCAGATGATAGGTTTTTATGCGTATATTAATCCACAAGCCGATCCAAGGCTCTATCTCTTCTACGGCATAGTGTGTGCCGACTAAAAGGATAAGTATACATATCTATTGAACCAAGCAAGATAGAATCAAATATATTTTTGCAGATGGTAGGTTTTTATGTGTATATTAATCCACAAGCTGATCCAAGGTTCTATCTTTAACGGTTCAATTTCTACGTCAAAGTGGATGGGGTTAACCGGCTAAAAGGGATAAGTGTCCATATCTATTGAATCAAGCAAGATAGAATCGATTTTGTTTTTGCAGATGATAGGTTTTTATGTGTATATTAATGCACGAGCTGATCCAAGGTTCTATCGTTAACGGTTAAATTTCTACGTCAAAGTGGATGGGGTTAACCGACTAAAAGGGATAAGTGTCCATATCTATTGTGGGTGGGGTTAACCGACTAAAAGGGATAAGTGTCCATATCTATTGAACCAAGCAAGATAGAATCGATTTTTTTTTTGCAGATGATAGGTTTTTACGTGTATATTAATCCACAAGCTGATCCAAGCTTCTATCGTTAACGGTTCAATTTCTACGTCAAAGTGGGTGGGGTTAACCGACTAAAAGGGATAAGTGTTCATATCTATTGAACCAAGCAAGATAGAATCGATTTTATTTTTGCTGATGGTAGGTTTTTATGTGTATATTAATCCACAAGCTGACCTAAGTTTCTATCGTTAACGGTTCAATTTCTACGTTATAGTGGGTGGGGTTAACCGACTAAAAGGGATAAGTATACATATCTATTGAACCAAGCAAGATAGAATCGAATTTATTTTTGCAGATGGTAGGCTTTTATGTGTATATTAATTCACAGGCCGATCCAAGGTTCTATCGCTAACGGTTCGAATTCTACGTCATACTGGGTGGGGTTAACCGACTAAAAGGGATAAGTGTCCATATCTATTGAACCAAGCAAGATAGAATCGAATTTATTTTTACAGATGGTAGGTTTTTATGTGTATATTAATCCACAGGCTGATCTAAGGTTCTACCGCTAACGGTTCGATTTCTACGTCATACTGGGTGGGAATAACCGAATAAAAGGATAAGTGTCCATAACTATTGAACCAAGCAAGATAGAATCGATTTTGTTTTTGCAGATGATAGGTTTTTATGTGTATATTAATCCACAAGCTGACTTAAGTTTCTATCGTTAACGGTTCAATTTCTACGTTATAGTGGGTGGGGTTAACCGACTAAAAGGGATAAGTATCATATCTATTGAACCAAGCAAGATAGAATCGAATTTATTTTTGCAGATGATAGGTTTCTATGTGTATATTAATCCACAAGCTGACCTAAGTTTCCATCGTTAACGGTTCAATTTCTACGTTATAGTGGGTGGGGTTAACCGACTAAAAGGGATAAGTATACATATCTATTGAACCAAGCAAGATAGAATCGAATTTATTTTTGCAGATGGTAGGTTTTTATGTGTATATTAATCCACAAGCTAATACAAGGTTCTATCGTTTACGGTTTAATTTCTACGTCAAAGTGGATGGGGTTAACCGACTAAAAGAGATAAGTGTCCATATCTATTGAACCAAGCAAGATAGAATCGATTTTTTTTTTTGCAGATGATAGGTTTTTATGTGTATATTAATCCACAAGCTGATCCAAGGTTCTATCGTTAACGATTCAATTTCTACGCCGAAGTGGGTGGGGTTAACCAACTAAAAGGGATAAGTGTCCATATCTATTGAACCAAGCAAGATAGAATCGATTTTGTTTTTGCAGATGATAGGTTTTTATGCGTATATTAATCCACAAGCCGATCCAAGGCTCTATCTCTTCTACGTCATAGTGTGTGGGGTTAACCGACTAAAAGGGATAAGTATACATATCTATTGAACCAAGCAAGATAGAATCAAATATATTTTTGCAGATGGTAGGTTTTTATGTGTATATTAATCCACAGGCTGATCCAAGGTTCTACCGCTAACGGTTCGATTTCTACGTCATACTGGGTGGGGTTAACCGACTAAAAGGGGTAAGTGTCCATATCTATTGAACCAAGCTAGATAGAATCGAATTTATTTTTACAGATGGTAGGTTTTTATGTGTATATTAATCCACAGGCTGATCCAAGGTTCTACCGCTAACGGTTCGATTTCTACGTCATACTGGGTGGGAATAACCGAATAAAAGGGATAAGTGTCCATATCTATTGAACCAAGCAAGATAGAATCGATTTTGTTTTTGCAGATGATAGGTTTTTATGTGTATATTAATCCACAAGCTGACTTAAGTTTCTATCGTTAACGGTTCAATTTCTACGTTATAGTGGGTGGGGTTAACCGACTAAAAGGGATAAGTATACATATCTATTGAACCAAGCAAGATAGAATCGATTTTGTTTTTGCAGATGATAGGTTTTTACGTGTATATTAATCCACAAGCTGATCCAAGGTTCTATGGTTAACGGTTCAATTTCTACGTCAAAGTGGGTGGGGTTAACCGACTAAAAGGGATAAGTGTCCATATCTATTGAACCAAGCAAGATAGAATCGATTTTATTTTTGCTGATGGTAGGTTTTTATGTGTATATTAATCCACAAGCTGACCTAAGTTTCTATCGTTAACGGTTCAATTTCTACGTTATAGTGGGTGGGATTAACCGACTAAAAGGGATAAGTATACATATCTATTGAACCAAGCAAGATAGAATCGAATTTATTTTTGCAGATGGTAGGCTTTTGTGTGTATATTAATTCACAGGCCGATCCAAGGTTCTATCGCTAACGGTTCGAATTCTACGTCATACTGGGTGGGGTTAACCGACTAAAAGGGATAAGTGTCCATATCTATTGAACCAAGCAAGGTAGAATCGAATTTATTTTTACAGATGGTAGGTTTTTATGTGTATATTAATCCACAGGCTGATCTAAGGTTCTACCGCTAACGGTTCGATTTCTACGTCATACTGGGTGGGAATAACCGAATAAAAGGGATAAGTGTCCATATCTATTGAACCAAGCAAGATAGAATCGATTTTGTTTTTGCAGATGATAGGTTTTTATGTGTATATTAATCCACAAGCCGACCTAAGTTTCCATCGTTAACGGTTCAATTTCTACGTTATAGTGGGTGGGGTTAACCGACTAAAAGGGATAAGTATACATATCTATTGAACCAAGCAAGATAGAATCGAATTTATTTTTGCAGATGGTAGGTTTTTATGTGTATATTAATCCACAAGCTAATACAAGGTTCTATCGTTTACGGTTTAATTTCTACGTCAAAGTGGATGGGGTTAACCGACTAAAAGAGATAAGTGTCCATATCTATTGAACCAAGCAAGATAGAATCGATTTTTTTTTGCAGATGATAGGTTTTTATGTGTATATTAATCCACAAGCTGATCCAAGGTTCTATCGTTAACGATTCAATTTCTACGCCGAAGTGGGTGGGGTTAACCGACTAAAAGGGATAAGTGTCCATATCTATTGAACCAAGCAAGATAGAATCGATTTTGTTTTTGCAGATGATAGGTTTTTATGCGTATATTAATCCACAAGCCGATCCAAGGCTCTATCTCTTCTACGTCATAGTGTGTGGGGTTAACCGACTAAAAGGGATAAGTATACATATCTATTGAACCAAGCAAGATAGAATCAAATATATTTTTGCACATGGTAGGTTTTTATGTGTATATTAATCTACAAGCTGATCCAAGGCTCTATCTTTAACGGTTCAATTTCTACGTCAAAGTGGATGGGGTTAACCGACTAAAAGGGATAAGTGTCCATATCTATAGAACCAAGCAAGATAGAATCGATTTTTTTTTTGCAGATGATAGGTTTTTACGTGTATATTAATCCACAAGCTGATCCAAGGTTCTATCGTTAACGGTTCAATTTCTACGTCAAAGTGGGTGGGGTTAACCGACTAAAAGGGATAAGTGTCCATATCTATTGAACCAAGCAAGATAGAATCGATTTTATTTTTGCTGATGGTAGGTTTTTATGTGTATATTAATACACAAGCTGACCTAAGTTTCTATCGTTAACGGTTCAATTTCTACGTTATAGTGGGTGGGGTTAACCGACTAAAAGGGATAAGTGTCCATATCTATTGAACCAAGCAAGATAGAATCGATTTTATTTTTGCAGATGGTAGGTTTTTATGTGTATATTAATTCACGTGCTGACCTAAGTTTCTATCGTTAACGGTTCAATTTCTACGTTATAGTGGGTGGGGTTAACCGACTAAAAGGGACAAGTATACATATCTATTGAACCAAGCAAGATATAATCGAATTTATTTTTGCAGATGGTAGGTTTTTATGTGTATATTAATCCACAAGCTGATCCAAGGCTCTATCTTTAATGGTTTAATTTCTACGTAATAGTGGGTGGGGTTAACCGACTAAAAGGGATAAGTATACATATCTATTGAACCAAGCAAGATAGAATCGAATTTATTTTTGCAGATGATAGGTTTTTATGTGTATATTAATCCACAAGCTGACCTAAGTTTCTATCGTTAACGGTTCAATTTCTACTTTATAGTGGGTGGGGTTAACCGACTAAAAGGGATAAGTATACATATCTATTGAACCAAGCAAGATAGAATCGAATTTATTTTTGCAGATGGTAGGTTTTTATGTGTATATTAATTCACAGGCTGATCCAAGGTTCTATCGCTAACGGTTCGATTTCTACGTCATACTGGGTGGGGTTAACCGACTAAAAGGGATAAGTGTCCATATCTATTGAACCAAGCAAGATAGAATCGAATTTATTTTTACAGATGGTAGATTTTTATGTGTATATTAATCCACAGGCTGTTCCAAGGTTCTATCGCTAACGGTTCGATTTTTACGTCATACTGGGTGGGAATAACCGAATAAAAGGGATAAGTGTCCATATCTATTGAACCAAGCAAGATAGAATCGATTTTATTTTTGCAGATGGTAGGTTTTTATGTATATATTAATCCACAAGCTGGCCTAAGTTCCTATCGTTAACGGTTCAATTTCTACGTTATAGTGGGTGGGGTTAACCGACTAAAAGGGATAAGTATACATATCTATTGAACCAAGCAAGATAGAATCGAATTTATTTTTGCAGATGGTAGGTTTTTATGTGTATATTAATCCGCAAGCTGATCCAAGGTTCTATCGTTAACGGTTCAATTTCTACGTCATACTGGGTGGGGTTAACCGACTAAAAGGGATAAGTGTCCATATATATTGAACCAAGCAAGACAGAATCGATTTTATTTTTGCAGATGGTAGGTTGTTATGTGTATATTAATCCACAAGCTGACCTAAGTTTCTATTGTTAACGGTTCAATTTCTACGTTATAGTGGGTGGGGTTAACCGACTAAAAGGCATAAGTGTCCACATCTATTGAACCAAGCAAGATAGAATCGATTTTGTTTTTGCAGATGATAGGTTTTTATGCGTATATTAATCCACAAGCCGATCCAAGGCTCTATCTCTTCTACGGCATAGTGTGTGCCGACTAAAAGGGATAAGTATACATATCTATTGAACCAAGCAAGATAGAATCAAATATATTTTTGCAGATGGTAGGTTTTTATGTGTATATTAATCCACAAGCTGATCCAAGGTTCTATCTTTAACGGTTCAATTTCTACGTCAAAGTGGATGGGGTTAACCGGCTAAAAGGGATAAGTGTCCATATCTATTGAATCAAGCAAGATAGAATCGATTTTGTTTTTGCAGATGATAGGTTTTTATGTGTATATTAATGCACGAGCTGATCCAAGGTTCTATCGTTAACGGTTAAATTTCTACGTCAAAGTGGATGGGGTTAACCGACTAAAAGGGATAAGTGTCCATATCTATTGTGGGTGGGGTTAACCGACTAAAAGGGATAAGTGTCCATATCTATTGAACCAAGCAAGATAGAATCAAATATATTTTTGCAGATGGTAGGTTTTTATGTGTATATTAATCCACAGGCTGATCCAAGGTTCTACCGCTAACGGTTCGATTTCTACGTCATACTGGGTGGGGTTAACCGACTAAAAGGGGTAAGTGTCCATATCTATTGAACCAAGCTAGATAGAATCGAATTTATTTTTACAGATGGTAGGTTTTTATGTGTATATTAATCCACAGGCTGATCCAAGGTTCTACCGCTAACGGTTCGATTTCTACGTCATACTGGGTGGGAATAACCGAATAAAAGGGATAAGTGTCCATATCTATTGAACCAAGCAAGATAGAATCGATTTTGTTTTTGCAGATGATAGGTTTTTATGTGTATATTAATCCACAAGCTGACTTAAGTTTCTATCGTTAACGGTTCAATTTCTACGTTATAGTGGGTGGGGTTAACCGACTAAAAGGGATAAGTATACATATCTATTGAACCAAGCAAGATAGAATCGATTTTGTTTTTGCAGATGATAGGTTTTTACGTGTATATTAATCCACAAGCTGATCCAAGGTTCTATCGTTAACGGTTCAATTTCTACGTCAAAGTGGGTGGGGTTAACCGACTAAAAGGGATAAGTGTCCATATCTATTGAACCAAGCAAGATAGAATCGATTTTATTTTTGCTGATGGTAGGTTTTTATGTGTATATTAATCCACAAGCTGACCTAAGTTTCTATCGTTAACGGTTCAATTTCTACGTTATAGTGGGTGGGATTAACCGACTAAAAGGGATAAGTATACATATCTATTGAACCAAGCAAGATAGAATCGAATTTATTTTTGCAGATGGTAGGCTTTTGTGTGTATATTAATTCACAGGCCGATCCAAGGTTCTATCGCTAACGGTTCGAATTCTACGTCATACTGGGTGGGGTTAACCGACTAAAAGGGATAAGTGTCCATATCTATTGAACCAAGCAAGATAGAATCGAATTTATTTTTACAGATGGTAGGTTTTTATGTGTATATTAATCCACAGGCTGATCTAAGGTTCTACCGCTAACGGTTCGATTTCTACGTCATACTGGGTGGGAATAACCGAATAAAAGGGATAAGTGTCCATATCTATTGAACCAAGCAAGATAGAATCGATTTTGTTTTTGCAGATGATAGGTTTTTATGTGTATATTAATCCACAAGCTGACCTAAGTTTCCATCGTTAACGGTTCAATTTCTACGTTATAGTGGGTGGGGTTAACCGACTAAAAGGGATAAGTATACATATCTATTGAACCAAGCAAGATAGAATCGAATTTATTTTTGCAGATGGTAGGTTTTTATGTGTATATTAATCCACAAGCTAATACAAGGTTCTATCGTTTACGGTTTAATTTCTACGTCAAAGTGGATGGGGTTAACCGACTAAAAGAGATAAGTGTCCATATCTATTGAACCAAGCAAGATAGAATCGATTTTTTTTTGCAGATGATAGGTTTTTATGTGTATATTAATCCACAAGCTGATCCAAGGTTCTATCGTTAACGATTCAATTTCTACGCCGAAGTGGGTGGGGTTAACCGACTAAAAGGGATAAGTGTCCATATCTATTGAACCAAGCAAGATAGAATCGATTTTGTTTTTGCAGATGATAGGTTTTTATGCGTATATTAATCCACAAGCCGATCCAAGGCTCTATCTCTTCTACGTCATAGTGTGTGGGGTTAACCGACTAAAAGGGATAAGTATACATATCTATTGAACCAAGCAAGATAGAATCAAATATATTTTTGCACATGGTAGGTTTTTATGTGTATATTAATCTACAAGCTGATCCAAGGCTCTATCTTTAACGGTTCAATTTCTACGTCAAAGTGGATGGGGTTAACCGACTAAAAGGGATAAGTGTCCATATCTATAGAACCAAGCAAGATAGAATCGATTTTTTTTTTGCAGATGATAGGTTTTTACGTGTATATTAATCCACAAGCTGATCCAAGGTTCTATCGTTAACGGTTCAATTTCTACGTCAAAGTGGGTGGGGTTAACCGACTAAAAGGGATAAGTGTCCATATCTATTGAACCAAGCAAGATAGAATCGATTTTATTTTTGCTGATGGTAGGTTTTTATGTGTATATTAATACACAAGCTGACCTAAGTTTCTATCGTTAACGGTTCAATTTCTACGTTATAGTGGGTGGGGTTAACCGACTAAAAGGGATAAGTGTCCATATCTATTGAACCAAGCAAGATAGAATCGATTTTATTTTTGCAGATGGTAGGTTTTTATGTGTATATTAATTCACGTGCTGACCTAAGTTTCTATCGTTAACGGTTCAATTTCTACGTTATAGTGGGTGGGGTTAACCGACTAAAAGGGACAAGTATACATATCTATTGAACCAAGCAAGATATAATCGAATTTATTTTTGCAGATGGTAGGTTTTTATGTGTATATTAATCCACAAGCTGATCCAAGGCTCTATCTTTAATGGTTTAATTTCTACGTAATAGTGGGTGGGGTTAACCGACTAAAAGGGATAAGTATACATATCTATTGAACCAAGCAAGATAGAATCGAATTTATTTTTGCAGATGATAGGTTTTTATGTGTATATTAATCCACAAGCTGACCTAAGTTTCTATCGTTAACGGTTCAATTTCTACTTTATAGTGGGTGGGGTTAACCGACTAAAAGGGATAAGTATACATATCTATTGAACCAAGCAAGATAGAATCGAATTTATTTTTGCAGATGGTAGGTTTTTATGTGTATATTAATTCACAGGCTGATCCAAGGTTCTATCGCTAACGGTTCGATTTCTACGTCATACTGGGTGGGGTTAACCGACTAAAAGGGATAAGTGTCCATATCTATTGAACCAAGCAAGATAGAATCGAATTTATTTTTACAGATGGTAGATTTTTCTGTGTATATTAATCCACAGGCTGTTCCAAGGTTCTATCGCTAACGGTTCGATTTTTACGTCATACTGGGTGGGAATAACCGAATAAAAGGGATAAGTGTCCATATCTATTGAACCAAGCAAGATAGAATCGATTTTATTTTTGCAGATGGTAGGTTTTTATGTATATATTAATCCACAAGCTGGCCTAAGTTCCTATCGTTAACGGTTCAATTTCTACGTTATAGTGGGTGGGGTTAACCGACTAAAAGGGATAAGTATACATATCTATTGAACCAAGCAAGATAGAATCGAATTTATTTTTGCAGATGGTAGGTTTTTATGTGTATATTAATCCGCAAGCTGATCCAAGGTTCTATCGTTAACGGTTCAATTTCTACGTCATACTGGGTGGGGTTAACCGACTAAAAGGGATAAGTGTCCATATATATTGAACCAAGCAAGACAGAATCGATTTTATTTTTGCAGATGGTAGGTTGTTATGTGTATATTAATCCACAAGCTGACCTAAGTTTCTATTGTTAACGGTTCAATTTCTACGTTATAGTGGGTGGGGTTAACCGACTAAAAGGCATAAGTGTCCATATCTATTGAACCAAGCAAGATAGAATCGATTTTGTTTTTGCAGATGATAGGTTTTTATGCGTATATTAATCCACAAGCCGATCCAAGGCTCTATCTCTTCTACGGCATAGTGTGTGCCGACTAAAAGGGATAAGTATACATATCTATTGAACCAAGCAAGATAGAATCAAATATATTTTTGCAGATGGTAGGTTTTTATGTGTATATTAATCCACAAGCTGATCCAAGGTTCTATCTTTAACGGTTCAATTTCTACGTCAAAGTGGATGGGGTTAACCGGCTAAAAGGGATAAGTGTCCATATCTATTGAATCAAGCAAGATAGAATCGATTTTGTTTTTGCAGATGATAGGTTTTTATGTGTATATTAATGCACGAGCTGATCCAAGGTTCTATCGTTAACGGTTAAATTTCTACGTCAAAGTGGATGGGGTTAACCGACTAAAAGGGATAAGTGTCCATATCTATTGTGGGTGGGGTTAACCGACTAAAAGGGATAAGTGTCCATATCTATTGAACCAAGCAAGATAGAATCGATTTTTTTTTTGCAGATGATAGGTTTTTACGTGTATATTAATCCACAAGCTGATCCAAGCTTCTATCGTTAACGGTTCAATTTCTACGTCAAAGTGGGTGGGGTTAACCGACTAAAAGGGATAAGTGTTCATATCTATTGAACCAAGCGAGATAGAATCGATTTTATTTTTGCTGATGGTAGGTTTTTATGTGTATATTAATCCACAAGCTGACCTAAGTTTCTATCGTTAACGGTTCAATTTCTACGTTATAGTGGGTGGGGTTAACCGACTAAAAGGGATAAGTATACATATCTATTGAACCAAGCAAGATAGAATCGAATTTATTTTTGCAGATGGTAGGCTTTTATGTGTATATTAATTCACAGGCCGATCCAAGGTTCTATCGCTAACGGTTCGAATTCTACGTCATACTGGGTGGGGTTAACCGACTAAAAGGGATAAGTGTCCATATCTATTGAACCAAGCAAGATAGAATCGAATTTATTTTTACAGATGGTAGGTTTTTATGTGTATATTAATCCACAGGCTGATCTAAGGTTCTACCGCTAACGGTTCGATTTCTACGTCATACTGGGTGGGAATAACCGAATAAAAGGATAAGTGTCCATAACTATTGAACCAAGCAAGATAGAATCGATTTTGTTTTTGCAGATGATAGGTTTTTATGTGTATATTAATCCACAAGCTGACTTAAGTTTCTATCGTTAACGGTTCAATTTCTACGTTATAGTGGGTGGGGTTAACCGACTAAAAGGGATAAGTATCATATCTATTGAACCAAGCAAGATAGAATCGAATTTATTTTTGCAGATGATAGGTTTCTATGTGTATATTAATCCACAAGCTGACCTAAGTTTCCATCGTTAACGGTTCAATTTCTACGTTATAGTGGGTGGGGTTAACCGACTAAAAGGGATAAGTATACATATCTATTGAACCAAGCAAGATAGAATCGAATTTATTTTTGCAGATGGTAGGTTTTTATGTGTATATTAATCCACAAGCTAATACAAGGTTCTATCGTTTACGGTTTAATTTCTACGTCAAAGTGGATGGGGTTAACCGACTAAAAGAGATAAGTGTCCATATCTATTGAAGCAAGCAAGATAGAATCGATTTTTTTTTGCAGATGATAGGTTTTTATGTGTATATTAATCCACAAGCTGATCCAAGGTTCTATCGTTAACGATTCAATTTCTACGCCGAAGTGGGTGGGGTTAACCAACTAAAAGGGATAAGTGTCCATATCTATTGAACCAAGCAAGATAGAATCGATTTTGTTTTTGCAGATGATAGGTTTTTATGCGTATATTAATCCACAAGCCGATCCAAGGCTCTATCTCTTCTACGTCATAGTGTGTGGGGTTAACCGACTAAAAGGGATAAGTATACATATCTATTGAACCAAGCAAGATAGAATCAAATATATTTTTGCAGATGGTAGGTTTTTATGTGTATATTAATCCACAGGCTGATCCAAGGTTCTACCGCTAACGGTTCGATTTCTACGTCATACTGGGTGGGGTTAACCGACTAAAAGGGGTAAGTGTCCATATCTATTGAACCAAGCTAGATAGAATCGAATTTATTTTTACAGATGGTAGGTTTTTATGTGTATATTAATCCACAGGCTGATCCAAGGTTCTACCGCTAACGGTTCGATTTCTACGTCATACTGGGTGGGAATAACCGAATAAAAGGGATAAGTGTCCATATCTATTGAACCAAGCAAGATAGAATCGATTTTGTTTTTGCAGATGATAGGTTTTTATGTGTATATTAATCCACAAGCTGACTTAAGTTTCTATCGTTAACGGTTCAATTTCTACGTTATAGTGGGTGGGGTTAACCGACTAAAAGGGATAAGTATACATATCTATTGAACCAAGCAAGATAGAATCGATTTTGTTTTTGCAGATGATAGGTTTTTACGTGTATATTAATCCACAAGATGATCCAAGGTTCTATCGTTAACGGTTCAATTTCTACGTCAAAGTGGGTGGGGTTAACCGACTAAAAGGGATAAGTGTCCATATCTATTGAACCAAGCAAGATAGAATCGATTTTATTTTTGCTGATGGTAGGTTTTTATGTGTATATTAATCCACAAGCTGACCTAAGTTTCTATCGTTAGTGGTTCAATTTCTACGTTATAGTGGGTGGGATTAACCGACTAAAAGGGATAAGTATACATATCTATTGAACCAAGCAAGATAGAATCAAATTTATTTTCGCAGATGGTAGGCTTTTATGTGTATATTAATTCACAGGCTGATCCAAGGTTCTATCGCTAACGGTTCGAATTCTACGTCATACTGGGTGGGGTTAACCGACTAAAAGGGATAAGTGTCCATATCTATTGAACCAAGCAAGATAGAATCGAATTTATTTTTACAGATGGTAGGTTTTTATGTGTATATTAATCCACAGGCTGATCCAAGGTTCTACCGCTAACGGTTCGATTTCTACGTCATACTGGGTGGGAATAACCGAATAAAAGGGATAAGTGTCCATATCTATTGAACCAAGCAAGATAGAATCGATTTTGTTTTTGCAGATGATAGGTTTTTATGTGTATATTAATCCACAAGCTGACTTAAGTTTCTATCGTTAACGGTTCAATTTCTACGTTATAGTGGGTGGGGTTAACCGACTAAAAGGGATAAGTATCATATCTATTGAACCAAGCAAGATAGAATCGAATTTATTTTTGCAGATGATAGGTTTCTATGTGTATATTAATCCACAAGCTGACCTAAGTTTCCATCGTTAACGGTTCAATTTCTACGTTATAGTGGGTGGGGTTAACCGACTAAAAGGGATAAGTATACATATCTATTGAACCAAGCAAGATAGAATCGAATTTATTTTTGCAGATGGTAGGTTTTTATGTGTATATTAATCCACAAGCTGATCCAAGGCTCTATCTTTAACGGTTCAATTTCTACGTCAAAGTGGATGGGGTTAACCGGCTAAAAGGGATAAGTGTCCATATCTATTGAATCAAGCAAGATAGAATCGATTTTGTTTTTGCAGATGATAGGTTTTTATGTGTATATTAATGCACGAGCTGATCCAAGGTTCTATCGTTAACGGTTCAATTTCTACGTCAAAGTGGATGGGGTTAACCGACTAAAAGGGATAAGTGTCCATATCTATTGTGGGTGGGGTTAACCGACTAAAAGGGATAAGTGTCCATATCTATAGAACCAAGCAAGATAGAATCGATTTTTTTTTTGCAGATGATAGGTTTTTACGTGTATATTAATCCACAAGCTGATCCAAGGTTCTATCGTTAACGGTTCAATTTCTACGTCAAAGTGGGTGGGGTTAACCGACTAAAAGGGATAAGTGTCCATATCTATTGAACCAAGCAAGATAGAATCGATTTTATTTTTGCTGATGGTAGGTTTTTATGTGTATATTAATCCACAAGCTGACCTAAGTTTCTATCGTTAACGGTTCAATTTCTACGTTATAGTGGGTGGGGTTAACCGACTAAAAGGGATAAGTGTCCATATCTATTGAACCAAGCAAGATAGAATCGATTTTATTTTTGCAGATGGTAGGTTTTTATGTGTATATTAATTCACGTGCTGACCTAAGTTTCTATCGTTAACGGTTCAATTTCTACGTTATAGTGAGTGGGGTTAACCGACTAAATGGGACAAGTATACATATCTATTGAACCAAGCAAGATAGAATCGAATTTATTTTTGCAGATGGTAGGTTTTTATGTTTATATTAATCCACAAGCTGATCCAAGGCTCTATCTTTAATGGTTTAATTTCTACGTAATAGTGGGTGGGGTTAACCGACTAAAAGGGATATGTATACATATCTATTGAACCAAGCAAGATAGAATCGAATTTATTTTTGCAGATGATAGGTTTTTATGTGTATATTAATCCACAAGCTGACCTAAGTTTCTATCGTTAACGGTTCAATTTCTACTTTATAGTGGGTGGGGTTAACCGACTAAAAGGGATAAGTATACATATCTATTGAACCAAGCAAGATAGAATCGAATTTATTTTTGCAGATGGTAGGTTTTTATGTGTATATTAATTCACAGGCTGATCCAAGGTTCTATCGCTAACGGTTCGATTTCTACGTCATACTGGGTGGGGTTAACCGACTAAAAGGGATAAGTGTCCATATCTATTGAACCAAGCAAGATAGAATCCAATTTATTTTTACAGATGGTAGGTTTTTATGTGTATATTAATCCACAGGCTGTTCCAAGGTTCTATCGCTAACGGTTCGATTTTTACGTCATACTGGGTGGGAATAACCGAATAAAAGGGATAAGTGTCCATATCTATTGAACCAAGCAAGATAGAATCGATTTTATTTTTGCAGATGGTAGGTTTTTATGTATATATTAATCCACAAGCTGGCCTAAGTTCCTATCGTTAACGGTTAAATTTCTACGTTATAGTGGGTGGGGTTAACCGACTAAAAGGGATAAGTATACATATCTATTGAACCAAGCAAGATAGAATCGAATTTATTTTTGCAGATGGTAGGTTTTTATGTGTATATTAATCCGCAAGCTGATCCAAGGTTCTATCGTTAACGGTTCAATTTCTACGTCATACTGGGTGGGGTTAACCGACTAAAAGGGATAAGTGTCCATATATATTGAACCAAGCAAGACAGAATCGATTTTATTTTTGCAGATGGTAGGTTGTTATGTGTATATTAATCCACAAGCTGACCTAAGTTTCTATTGTTAACGGTTCAATTTCTACGTTATAGTGGGTGGGGTTAACCGACTAAAAGGCATAAGTGTCCATATCTATTGAACCAAGCAAGATAGAATCGATTTTGTTTTTGCAGATGATAGGTTTTTATGCGTATATTAATCCACAAGCCGATCCAAGGCTCTATCTCTTCTACGGCATAGTCTGTGCCGACTAAAAGGGATAAGTATACATATCTATTGAACCAAGCAAGATAGAATCAAATATATTTTTGCAGATGGTAGGTTTTTATGTGTATATTAATCCACAAGCTGATCCAAGGTTCTATCTTTAACGGTTCAATTTCTACGTCAAAGTGGATGGGGTTAACCAGCTAAAAGGGATAAGTGTCCATATCTATTGAATCAAGCAAGATAGAATCGATTTTGTTTTTGCAGATGATAGGTTTTTATGTGTATATTAATGCACGAGCTGATCCAAGGTTCTATCGTTAACGGTTCAATTTCTACGTCAAAGTGGATGGGGTTAACCGACTAAAAGGGATAAGTGTCCATATCTATTGTGGGTGGGGTTAACCGACTAAAAGGGATAAGTGTCCATATCTATTGAACCAAGCAAGATAGAATCGATTTTTTTTTTGCAGATGATAGGTTTTTACGTGTATATTAATCCACAAGCTGATCCAAGCTTCTATCGTTAACGGTTCAATTTCTACGTCAAAGTGGGTGGGGTTAACCGACTAAAAGGGATAAGTGTTCATATCTATTGAACCAAGCAAGATAGAATCGATTTTATTTTTGCTGATGGTAGGTTTTTATGTGTATATTAATCCACAAGCTGACCTAAGTTTCTATCGTTAACGGTTCAATTTCTACGTTATAGTGGGTGGGGTTAACCGACTAAAAGGGATAAGTATACATATCTATTGAACCAAGCAAGATAGAATCGAATTTATTTTTGCAGATGGTAGGCTTTTATGTGTATATTAATTCACAGGCCGATCCAAGGTTCTATCGCTAACGGTTCGAATTCTACGTCATACTGGGTGGGGTTAACCGACTAAAAGGGATAAGTGTCCATATCTATTGAACCAAGCAAGATAGAATCAAATTTATTTTTACAGATGGTAGGTTTTTATGTGTATATTAATCCACAGGCTGATCTAAGGTTCTACCGCTAACGGTTCGATTTCTACGTCATACTGGGTGGGAATAACCGAATAAAAGGGATAAGTGTCCATATCTATTGAACCAAGCAAGATAGAATCGATTTTGTTTTTGCAGATGATAGGTTTTTATGTGTATATTAATCCACAAGCTGACTTAAGTTTCTATCGTTAACGGTTCAATTTCTACGTTATAGTGGGTGGGGTTAACCGACTAAAAGGGATAAGTATCATATCTATTGAACCAACCAAGATAGAATCGAATTTATTTTTGCAGATGATAGGTTTCTATGTGTATATTAATCCACAAGCTGACCTAAGTTTCCATCGTTAACGGTTCAATTTCTACGTTATAGTGGGTGGGGTTAACCGACTAAAAGGGATAAGTATACATATCTATTGAACCAAGCAAGATAGAATCGAATTTATTTTTGCAGATGGTAGGTTTTTATGTGTATATTAATCCACAAGCTAATACAAGGTTCTATCGTTTACGGTTTAATTTCTACGTCAAAGTGGATGGGGTTAACCGACTAAAAGAGATAAGTGTCCATATCTATTGAACCAAGCAAGATAGAATCGATTTTTTTTTGTAGATGATAGGTTTTTATGTGTATATTAATCCACAAGCTGATCCAAGGTTCTATCGTTAACGATTCAATTTCTACGCCGAAGTGGGTGGGGTTAACCGACTAAAAGGGATAAGTGTCCATATCTATTGAACCAAGCAAGATAGAATCGATTTTGTTTTTGCAGATGATAGGTTTTTATGCGTATATTAATCCACAAGCCGATCCAAGGCTCTATCTCTTCTACGTCATAGTGTGTGGGGTTAACCGACTAAAAGGGATAAGTATACATATCTATTGAACCAAGCAAGATAGAATCAAATATATTTTTGCACATGGTAGGTTTTTATGTATATATTAATCCACAAGCTGATCCAAGGCTCTATCTTTAACGGTTCAATTTCTACGTCAAAGTGGATGGGGTTAACCGACTAAAAGGGATAAGTGTCCATATCTATAGAACCAAGCAAGATAGAATCGATTTTTTTTTGCAGATGATAGGTTTTTACGTGTATATTAATCCACAAGCTGATCCAAGGTTCTATCGTTAACGGTTCAATTTCTACGTTATAGTGGGTGGGGTTAACCGACTAAAAGGGATAAGTGTCCATATATATTGAACCAAGCAAGATAGAATCGATTTTATTTTTGCAGATGGTAGGTTTTTATGTGTATATTAATTCACGTGCTGACCTAAGTTTCTATCGTTAACGGTTCAATTTCTACGTTATAGTGGGTGGGGTTAACCGACTAAAAGGGACAAGTATACATATCTATTGAACCAAGCAAGATAGAATCGAATTTATTTTTGCAGATGGTAGGTTTTTATGTGTATATTAATCCACAAGCTGATCCAAGGCTCTATCTTTAATGGTTTAATTTCTACGTAATAGTGGTTGGGGTTAACCGACTAAAAGGGATAAGTATACATATCTATTGAACCAAGCAAGATAGAATCGAATTTATTTTTGCAGATGATAGGTTTTTATGTGTATATTAATCCACAAGCTGACCTAAGTTTCTATCGTTAACGGTTCAATTTCTACTTTATAGTGGGTGGGGTTAACCGACTAAAAGGGATAAGTATACATATCTATTGAACCAAGCAAGATAGAATCGAATTTATTTTTGCAGATGGTAGGTTTTTATGTGTATATTAATTCACAGGCTGATCCAAGGTTCTATCGCTAACGGTTCGATTTCTACGTCATACTGGGTGGGGTTAACCGACTAAAAGGGATAAGTGTCCATATCTATTGAACCAAGCAAGATAGAATCGAATTTATTTTTACAGATGGTAGGTTTTTATGTGTATATTAATCCACAGGCTGTTCCAAGGTTTCTATCGCTAACGGTTCGATTTTTACGTCATACTGGGTGGGAATAACCGAATAAAAGGGATAAGTGTCCATATCTATTGAACCAAGCAAGATAGAATCGATTTTATTTTTGCAGATGGTAGGTTTTTATGTATATATTAATCCACAAGCTGGCCTAAGTTCCTATCGTTAACGGTTCAATTTCTACGTTATAGTGGGTGGGGTTAACCGACTAAAAGGGATAAGTATACATATCTATTGAACCAAGCAAGATAGAATCGAATTTATTTTTGCAGATGGTAGGTTTTTATGTGTATATTAATCCGCAAGCTGATCCAAGGTTCTATCGTTAACGGTTCAATTTCTACGTCATACTGGGTGGGGTTAACCGACTAAAAGGGATAAGTGTCCATATATATTGAACCAAGCAAGACAGAATCGATTTTATTTTTGCAGATGGTAGGTTGTTATGTGTATATTAATCCACAAGCTGACCTAAGTTTCTATTGTTAACGGTTCAATTTCTACGTTATAGTGGGTGGGGTTAACCGACTAAAAGGCATAAGTGTCCATATCTATTGAACCAAGCAAGATAGAATCGATTTTGTTTTTGCAGATGATAGGTTTTTATGCGTATATTAATCCACAAGCCGATCCAAGGCTCTATCTCTTCTACGGCATAGTGTGTGCCCACTAAAAGGGATAAGTATACATATCTATTGAACCAAGCAAGATAGAATCAAATATATTTTTGCAGATGGTAGGTTTTTATGTGTATATTAATCCACAAGCTGACCTAAGTTTCTATCGTTAACGGTTCAATTTCTACGTTATAGTGGGTGGGGTTAACCGACTAAAAGGGATAAGTATACATATCTATTGAACCAAGCAAGATAGAATCGAATTTATTTTTGCAGATGGTAGGCTTTTATGTGTATATTAATTCACAGGCCGATCCAAGGTTCTATCGCTAACGGTTCGAATTCTACGTCATACTGGGTGGGGTTAACCGACTAAAAGGGATAAGTGTCCATATCTATTGAACCAAGCAAGATAGAATCGAATTTATTTTTACAGATGGTAGGTTTTTATGCGTATATTAATCCACAGGCTGATCTAAGGTTCTACCGCTAACGGTTCGATTTCTACGTCATACTGGGTGGGGTTAACCGACTAAAAGGGATAAGTGTCCATATCTATTGAACCAAGCAAGATAGAATCGAATTTATTTTTACAGATGGTAGGCTTTTATGTGTATATTAATCCACAGGCTGATCTAAAGTTCTACCGCTAACGGTTCGATTTCTACGTCATACTGGGTGGGAATAACCGAATAAAAGGGATAAGTGTCCATATCTATTGAACCAAGCAAGATAGAATCGATTTTGTTTTTGCAGATGATAGGTTTTTATGTGTATATTAATCCACAAGCTGACTTAAGTTTCTATCGTTAACGGTTCAATTTCTACGTTATAGTGGGTGGGGTTAACCGACTAAAAGGGATAAGTATCATATCTATTGAACCAAGCAAGATAGAATCGAATTTATTTTTGCAGATGATAGGTTTCTATGTGTATATTAATCCACAAGCTGACCTAAGTTTCCATCGTTAACGGTTCAATTTCTACGTCAAACTGGGTGGGGTTAACCGACAAAAAGGGATAAGTGTCCATATCTATTGAACCAAGCAAAATAGAATCGATTTTGTTTTTGCAGATGATAGGTTTTTATGTGTATATTAATCCACAAGCTGACTTAAGTTTCTATCGTTAACGGTTCAATTTCTACGTTATAGTGGGTGGGGTTAACCGACTAAAAGGGATAAGTATACATATCTATTGAACCAAGCAAGATAGAATCGAATTTATTTTTGCAGATGGTAGGTTTTTATGTGTATATTAATCCACAAGCTGATCCAAGGTTCTATCGCTAACGGTTCAATTTCTACGTCAAACTGGGTGGGGTTAACCGACTAAAAGGGATAAGTGTCCATATCTATTGAACCAAGCAAGACAGAATCGATTTTATTTTTGCAGATGGTAGGTTTTTATGTGTATATTATTCCACAAGCCAATACAAGGTTCTATCGTTAACGGTTCAATTTCTATGTTATAGTGGTTGGGGTTACCCGACTAAAAGGGATAAGTGTCCATATCTATTGAACCAAGCATGATAGGATCGATTTTGTTTTTGCAGATGATAGGTTTTTATGTGTATATTGATCCACAAGCTGACCTAAGGTTCTATCGTTAACGGTTCAATTTATACGTTATAGTGGTTGGGGTTAACCGACTAAAAGGGATAAGTGTCCATATCTATTGAACCAAGCAAGATAGAATCGATTTTGTTTTTGCAGATGATAAGTTTTTATGTGTATATTAATCCACAAGCTGATCCAAGGTTCTATCGCTAACGGTTCAATTTCTACGTCAAACTGGGTGGGGTTAACCGACTAAAAGGGATAAGTGTCCATATCTATTGAACCAAGCAAGACAGAATCGATTTTATTTTTGCAGATGGTAGGTTTTTATGTGTATATTATTCCACAAGTCAATACAAGGTTCTATCGTTAACGGTTCAATTTCTACGTTATAGTGGTTGGGGTTACCCGACTAAAAGGGATAAGTGTCCATATCTATTGAACCAAGCAAGATAGAATCGAATTTATTTTTACAGATGGTAGGTTTTTATGTGTATATTAATCCACAGGCTGATCTAAGGTTCTACCGCTAACGGTTCGATTTCTACGTCATACTGGGTGGGAATAACCGAATAAAAGGGATAAGTGTCCATATCTATTGAACCAAGCAAGATAGAATCGATTTTGTTTTTGCAGATGATAGGTTTTTATGTGTATATTAATCCACAAGCTGACTTAAGTTTCTATCGTTAACGGTTCAATTTCTACGTTATAGTGGGTGGGGTTAACCGACTAAAAGGGATAAGTATCATATCTATTGAATCAAGCAAGATAGAATCGATTTTGTTTTTGCAGATGATAGGTTTTTATGTGTATATTAATCCACAAGCTGATCCAAGGTTCTATCGTTAACGGTTCGATTTCTACGTCATACTGGGTGGGAATAACCGAATAAAAGGGATAAGTGTCCATATCTATTGAACCAAGCAAGATAGAATCGATTTTGTTTTTGCAGATGATAGGTTTTTATGTGTATATTAATCCACAAGCTGACTTAAGTTTCTATCGTTAACGGTTCAATTTCTACGTTATAGTGGTTGGGGTTAACCGACTAAAAGGGATAAGTGTCCATATCTATTGAACCAAGCAAGGTAGAATCGATTTTGTTTTTGCAGATGATAGGTTTTTATGTGTACATTAATCCACAAGCTGATCCAAGGTTCTATCGCTAACGGTTCAATTTCTACGTCAAACTGGGTGGGGTTAACCGACTAAAAGGGATAAGTGTCCATATCTATTGAACCAAGCAAGACAGAATCGATTTTATTTTTGCAGATGGTAGGTTTTTATGTGTATATTATTCCACAAGCCAATACAAGGTTCTATCGTTAACGGTTCAATTTCTATGTTATAGTGGTTGGGGTTACCCGACTAAAAGGGATAAGTGTCCATATCTATTGAACCAAGCATGATAGGATCGATTTTGTTTTTGCAGATGATAGGTTTTTATGTGTATATTGATCCACAAGCTGACCTAAGGTTCTATCGTTAACGGTTCAATTTATACGTTATAGTGGTTGGGGTTAACCGACTAAAAGGGATAAGTGTCCATATCTATTGAACCAAGCAAGATAGAATCGATTTTGTTTTTGCAGATGATAAGTTTTTATGTGTATATTAATCCACAAGCTGATCCAAGGTTCTATCGCTAACGGTTCAATTTCTACGTCAAACTGGGTGGGGTTAACCGACTAAAAGGGATAAGTGTCCATATCTATTGAACCAAGCAAGACAGAATCGATTTTATTTTTGCAGATGGTAGGTTTTTATGTGTATATTATTCCACAAGTCAATACAAGGTTCTATCGTTAACGGTTCAATTTCTACGTTATAGTGGTTGGGGTTACCCGACTAAAAGGGATAAGTGTCCATATCTATTGAACCAAGCAAGATAGAATCGAATTTATTTTTACAGATGGTAGGTTTTTATGTGTATATTAATCCACAGGCTGATCTAAGGTTCTACCGCTAACGGTTCGATTTCTACGTCATACTGGGTGGGAATAACCGAATAAAAGGGATAAGTGTCCATATCTATTGAACCAAGCAAGATAGAATCGATTTTGTTTTTGCAGATGATAGGTTTTTATGTGTATATTAATCCACAAGCTGACTTAAGTTTCTATCGTTAACGGTTCAATTTCTACGTTATAGTGGGTGGGGTTAACCGACTAAAAGGGATAAGTATCATATCTATTGAATCAAGCAAGATAGAATCGATTTTGTTTTTGCAGATGATAGGTTTTTACGTGTATATTAATCCACAAGCTGATCCAAGGTTCTATCGTTAACGGTTCGATTTCTACGTCATACTGGGTGGGAATAACCGAATAAAAGGGATAAGTGTCCATATCTATTGAACCAAGCAAGATAGAATCGATTTTGTTTTTGCAGATGATAGGTTTTTATGTGTATATTAATCCACAAGCTGACTTAAGTTTCTATCGTTAACGGTTCAATTTCTACGTTATAGTGGGTGGGGTTAACCGACTAAAAGGGATAAGTATCATATCTATTGAACCAAGCAAGATAGAATCGAATTTATTTTTGCAGATGATAGGTTTCTATGTGTATATTAATCCACAAGCTGATCCAAGGTTCTATCGCTAACGGTTCAATTTCTACGTCAAACTGGGTGGGGTTAACCGACAAAAAGGGATAAGTGTCCATATCTATTGAACCAAGCAAGATAGAATCGATTTTGTTTTTGCAGATGATAGGTTTTTATGTGTATATTAATCCACAAGCTGACTTAAGTTTCTATCGTTAACGGTTCAATTTCTACGTTATAGTGGGTGGGGTTAACCGACTAAAAGGGATAAGTATACATATCTATTGAACCAAGCAAGATAGAATCGAATTTATTTTTGCAGATGGTAGGTTTTTATGTGTATATTAATCCGCAAGCTGATCCAAGGTTCTATCGTTAACGGTTCAATTTCTACGTCATACTGGGTGGGGTTAACCGACTAAAAGGGATAAGTGTCCATATATATTGAACCAAGCAAGACAGAATCGATTTTATTTTTGCAGATGGTAGGTTGTTATGTGTATATTAATCCACAAGCTGACCTAAGTTTCTATTGTTAACGGTTCAATTTCTACGTTATAGTGGGTGGGGTTAACCGACTAAAAGGCATAAGTGTCCATATCTATTGAACCAAGCAAGATAGAATCGATTTTGTTTTTGCAGATGATAGGTTTTTATGCGTATATTAATCCACAAGCCGATCCAAGGCTCTATCTCTTCTACGGCATAGTGTGTGCCGACTAAAAGGGATAAGTATACATATCTATTGAACCAAGCAAGATAGAATCAAATATATTTTTGCAGATGGTAGGTTTTTATGTGTATATTAATCCACAAGCTGATCCAAGGTTCTATCTTTAACGGTTCAATTTCTACGTCAAAGTGGATGGGGTTAACCGGCTAAAAGGGATAAGTGTCCATATCTATTGAATCAAGCAAGATAGAATCGATTTTGTTTTTGCAGATGATAGGTTTTTATGTGTACATTAATGCACGAGCTGATCCAAGGTTCTATCGTTAACGGTTCAATTTCTACGTCAAAGTGGATGGGGTTAACCGACTAAAAGGGATAAGTGTCCATATCTATTGTGGGTGGGGTTAACCGACTAAAAGGGATAAGTGTCCATATCTATTGAATCAAGCAAGACAGAATCGATTTTTTTTTGCAGATGATAGGTTTTTACGTGTATATTAATCCACAAGCTGATCCAAGCTTCTATCGTTAACGGTTCAATTTCTACGTCAAAGTGGGTGGGGTTAACCGACTAAAAGGGATAAGTGTTCATATCTATTGAACCAAGCAAGATAGAATCGATTTTATTTTTGCTGATGGTAGGTTTTTATGTGTATATTAATCCACAAGCTGACCTAAGTTTCTATCGTTAACGGTTCAATTTCTACGTTATAGTGGGTGGGGTTAACCGACTAAAAGGGATAAGTATACATATCTATTGAACCAAGCAAGATAGAATCGAATTTATTTTTGCAGATGGTAGGCTTTTATGTGTATATTAATTCACAGGCCGATCCAAGGTTCTATCGCTAACGGTTCGAATTCTACGTCATACTGGGTGGGGTTAACCGACTAAAAGGGATAAGTGTCCATATCTATTGAACCAAGCAAGATAGAATCGAATTTATTTTTACAGATGGTAGGTTTTTATGTGTATATTAATCCACAGGCTGATCTAAGGTTCTACCGCTAACGGTTCGATTTCTACGTCATACTGGGTGGGAATAACCGAATAAAAGGGATAAGTGTCCATATCTATTGAACCAAGCAAGATAGAATCGATTTTGTTTTTGCAGATGATAGGTTTTTATGTGCATATTAATCCACAAGCTGACTTAAGTTTCTATCGTTAACGGTTCAATTTCTACGTTATAGTGGGTGGGGTTAACCGACTAAAAGGGATAAGTATCATATCTATTGAACCAAGCAAGATAGAATCGAATTTATTTTTGCAGATGATAGGTTTCTATGTGTATATTAATCCACAAGCTGACCTAAGTTTCCATCGTTAACGGTTCAATTTCTACGTTATAGTGGGTGGGGTTAACCGACTAAAAGGGATAAGTATACATATCTATTGAACCAAGCAAGATAGAATCGAATTTATTTTTGCAGATGGTAGGTTTTTATGTGTATATTAATCCACAAGCTAATACAAGGTTCTATCGTTTACGGTTTAATTTCTACGTCAAAGTGGATGGGGTTAACCGACTAAAAGAGATAAGTGTCCATATCTATTGAACCAAGCAAGATAGAATCGATTTTTTTTTTGCAGATGATAGGTTTTTATGTGTATATTAATCCACAAGCTGATCCAAGGTTCTATCGTTAACGATTCAATTTCTACGCCGAAGTGGGTGGGGTTAACCGACTAAAAGGGGTAAGTGTCCATATCTATTGAACCAAGCAAGATAGAATCGATTTTGTTTTTGCAGATGATAGGTTTTTATGCATATATTAATCCACAAGCCGATCCAAGGCTCTATCTCTTCTACGTCATAGTGTGTGGGGTTAACCGACTAAAAGGGATAAGTATACATATCTATTGAACCAAGCAAGATAGAATCAAATATATTTTTGCAGATGGTAGGTTTTTATGTGTATATTAATCCACAGGCTGATCCAAGGTTCTACCGCTAACGGTTCGATTTCTACGTCATACTGGGTGGGGTTAACCGACTAAAAGGGATAAGTGTCCATATCTATTGAACCAAGCAAGATAGAATCGAATTTATTTTTACAGATGGTAGGTTTTTATGTGTATATTAATCCACAGGCTGATCCAAGGTTCTACCGCTAACGGTTCGATTTCTACGTCATACTGGGTGGGAATAACCGAATAAAAGGGATAAGTGTCCATATCTATTGAACCAAGCAAGATAGAATCGATTTTGTTTTTGCAGATGATAGGTTTTTATGTGTATATTAATCCACAAGCTGACTTAAGTTTCTATCGTTAACGGTTCAATTTCTACGTTATAGTGGGTGGGGTTAACCGACTAAAAGGGATAAGTATACATATCTATTGAACCAAGCAAGATAGAATCAAATATATTTTTGCAGATGGTAGGTTTTTATGTGTATATTAATCCACAAGCTGATCCAAGGCTCTATCTTTAACGGTTCAATTTCTACGTCAAAGTGGATGGGGTTAACCGGCTAAAAGGGATAAGTGTCCATATCTATTGAATCAAGCAAGATAGAATCGATTTTGTTTTTGCAGATGATAGGTTTTTACGTGTATATTAATCCACAAGCTGATCCAAGGTTCTATCGTTAACGGTTCAATTTCTACGTCAAAGTGGGTGGGGTTAACCGACTAAAAGGGATAAGTGTCCATATCTATTGAACCAAGCAAGATAGAATCGATTTTATTTTTGCTGATGGTAGGTTTTTATGTGTATATTAATCCACAAGCTGACCTAAGTTTCTATCGTTAGTGGTTCAATTTCTACGTTATAGTGGGTGGGGTTAACCGACTAAAAGGGATAAGTATACATATCTATTGAACCAAGCAAGATAGAATCGAATTTATTTTCGCAGATGGTAGGCTTTTATGTGTATATTAATTCACAAGCTGATCCAAGGTTCTATCGCTAACGGTTCGAATTCTACGTCATACTGGGTGGGGTTAACCGACTAAAAGGGATAAGTGTCCATATCTATTGAACCAAGCAAGATAGAATCGAATTTATTTTTACAGATGGTAGGTTTTTATGTGTATATTAATCCACAGGCTGATCCAAGGTTCTACCGCTAACGGTTCGATTTCTACGTCATACTGGGTGGGAATAACCGAATAAAAGGGATAAGTGTCCATATCTATTGAACCAAGCAAGATAGAATCGATTTTGTTTTTGCAGATGATAGGTTTTTATGTGTATATTAATCCACAAGCTGACTTAAGTTTCTATCGTTAACGGTTCAATTTCTACGTTATAGTGGGTGGGGTTAACCGACTAAAAGGGATAAGTATCATATCTATTGAACCAAGCAAGATAGAATCGAATTTATTTTTGCAGATGATAGGTTTCTATGTGTATATTAATCCACAAGCTGACCTAAGTTTCCATCGTTAACGGTTCAATTTCTACGTTATAGTGGGTGGGGTTAACCGACTAAAAGGGATAAGTATACATATCTATTGAACCAAGCAAGATAGAATCGAATTTATTTTTGAAGATGGTAGGTTTTTATGTGTATATTAATCCACAAGCTAATACAAGGTTCTATCGTTTACGGTATAATTTCTACGTCAAAGTGGATGGGGTTAACCGACTAAAAGAGATAAGTGTCCATATCTATTGAACCAAGCAAGATAGAATCGATTTTTTTTTTGCAGATGATAGGTTTTTATGTGCATATTAATCCACAAGCTGATCCAAGGTTCTATCGTTAACAATTCAATTTCTACGCCGAAGTGGGTGGGGTTAACCGACTAAAAGGGATAAGTGTCCATATCTATTGAACCAAGCAAGATAGAATCGATTTTGTTTTTGCAGATGATAGGTTTTTATGCGTATATTAATCCACAAGCCGATCCAAGGCTCTATCTCTTCTACGTCATAGTGTGTGGGGTTAACCGACTAAAAGGGATAAGTATACATATCTATTGAACCAAGCAAGATAGAATCAAATATATTTTTGCAGATGGTAGGTTTTTATGTGTATATTAATCCACAAGCTGATCCAAGGCTCTATCTTTAACGGTTCAATTTCTACGTCAAAGTGGATGGGGTTAACCGGCTAAAAGGGATAAGTGTCCATATCTATTGAATCAAGCAAGATAGAATCGATTTTGTTTTTGCAGATGATAGGTTTTTATGTGTATATTAATGCACGAGCTGATCCAAGGTTCTATCGTTAACGGTTCAATTTCTACGTCAAAGTGGATGGGGTTAACCGACTAAAAGGGATAAGTGTCCATATCTATTGTGGGTGGGGTTAACCGACTAAAAGGGATAAGTGTCCATATCTATTGAACCAAGCAAGATAGAATAGAATTTTTTGCAGATGATAGGTTTTTACGTGTATATTAATCCACAAGCTGATCCAAGGTTCTATCGTTAACGGTTCAATTTCTACGTCAAAGTGGGTGGGGTTAACCGACTAAAAGGGATAAGTGTCCATATCTATTGAACCAAGCAAGATAGAATCGATTTTATTTTTGCTGATGGTAGGTTTTTATGTGTATATTAATCCACAAGCTGATCCAAGGTTCTATCGTTAACGGTTCAATTTCTACGTCAAAGTGGGTGGGGTTAACCGACTAAAAGGGATAAGTGTCCATATCTATTGAACCAAGCAAGATAGAATCGATTTTATTTTTGCAGATGGTAGGTTTTTATGTGTATATTAATTGACGTGCTGACCTAAGTTTCTATCGTTAACGGTTCAATTTCAACGTTATAGTGGGTGGGGTTAACCGACTAAAAGGGACAAGTATACATATCTATTGAACCAAGCAAGATAGAATCGAATTTATTTTTGCATATGGTAGGTTTTTATGTGTATATTAATCCACAAGCTGATCCAAGGCTCTATCTTTAATGGTTCAATTTCTACGTAATAGTGGGTGGGGTTAACCGACTAAAAGGGATAAGTATACATATCTATTGAACCAAGCAAGATAGAATCGAATTTATTTTTGCAGATGATAGGTTTTTATGTGTATATTAATCCACAAGCTGACCTAAGTTTCTATCGTTAACGGTTCAATTTCTACTTTATAGTGGGTGGGGTTAACCGACTAAAAGGGATAAGTATACATATCTATTGAACCAAGCAAGATAGAATCGAATTTATTTTTGCAGATGGTAGGTTTTTATGTGTATATTAATTCACAGGCTGATCCAAGGTTCTATCGCTAACGGTTCGATTTCTACGTCATACTGGGTGGGGTTAACCGACTAAAAGGGATAAGTGTCCATATCTATTGAACCAAGCAAGATAGAATCGAATTTATTTTTACAGATGGTAGGTTTTTATGCGTATATTAATCCACAGGCTGTTCCAAGGTTCTATCGCTAACGGTTCGATTTTTACGCCATACTGGGTGGGAATAACCGAATAAAAGGGATAAGTGTCCATATCTATTGAACCAAGCAAGATAGAATCGATTTTATTTTTGCAGATGGTAGGTTTTTATGTATATATTAATCCACAAGCTGGCCTAAGTTCCTATCGTTAACGGTTCAATTTCTACGTTATAGTGGGTGGGGTTAACCGACTAAAAGGGATAAGTATACATATCTATTGAACCAAGCAAGATAGAATCGAATTTATTTTTGCAGATGGTAGGTTTTTATGTGTGTATTAATCCGCAAGCTGATCCAAGGTTCTGTCGTTAACGGTTCAATTTCTACGTCATACTGGGTGGGGTTAACCGACTAAGAGGGATAAGTGTCCATATATATTGAACCAAGTAAGACAGAATCGATTTTATTTTTGCAGATGGTAGGTTTTTATGTGTATATTAATCCACAAGCTGACCTAAGTTTCTATTGTTAACGGTTCAATTTCTACGTTATAGTGGGTGGGGTTAACCGACTAAAAGGGATAAGTGTCCATATCTATTGAACCAAGCAAGATAGAATCGATTTTGTTTTTGCAGATGATAGGTTTTTATGCGTATATTAATCCACAAGCCGATCCAAGGCTCTATCTCTTCTACGGCATACTGTGTGGGGTTAACCGACTAAAAGGGATAAGTATACATATCTATTGAACCAAGCAAGATAGAATCAAATATATTTTTGCAGATGGTAGGTTTTTATGTGTATATTAATCCACAAGCTGATCCAAGGCTCTATCTTTAACGGTTCAATTTCTACGTCAAAGTGGATGTGGTTAACCGGCTAAAAGGGATAAGTGTCCATATCTATTGAATCAAGCAAGATAGAATCGATTTTGTTTTGGCAGATGATAGGTTTTTATGTGTATATTAATGCACGAGCTGATCCAAGGTTCTATCGTTAACGGTTCAATTTCTACGTCAAAGTGGATGGGGTTAACCGACTAAAAGGGATAAGTGTCCATATCTATTGTGGGTGGGGTTAACCGACTAAAAGGGATAAGTGTCCATATCTATTGAACCAAGCAAGATAGAATAGATTTTTTTTTGCAGACGATAGGTCTTTACGTGTATATTAATCCACAAGCTGATCCAAGGTCCTATCGTTAACGGTTCAATTTCTACGTCAAAGTGGGTGGGGTTAACCGACTAAAAGGGATAAGTGTCCATATCTATTGAACCAAGCAAGATAGAATCGATTTTATTTTTGCTGATGGTAGGTTTTTATGTGTATATTAATCCACAAGCTGACCTAAGTTTCTATCGTTAACGGTTCAATTTCTACGTTATAGTGGGTGGGGTTAACCGACTAAAAGGGATAAGTATACATATCTATTGAACCAAGCAAGATAGAATCGAATTTATTTTTGCAGATGGTAGGCTTTTATGTGTATATTAATTCACAGGCTGATCCAAGGTTCTATCGCTAACGGTTCGAATTCTACGTCATACTGGGTGGGGTTAACCGACTAAAAGGGATAAGTGTCCATATCTATTGAACCAAGCAAGATAGAATCGAGTTTATTTTTACAGGTGGTAGGTTTTTATGTGTATATTAATCCACAGGCTGATCCAAGGTTCTACCGCTAACGGTTCGATTTCTACGTCATACTGGGTGGGAATAACCAAATAAAAGGGATAAGTGTCCATATCTATTGAACCAAGCAAGATAGAATCGATTTTGTTTTTGCAGATGATAGGTTTTTATGTGTATATTAATCCACAAGCTGACTTAAGTTTCTATCGTTAACGGTTCAATTTCTACGTTATAGTGGGTGGGGTTAACCGACTAAAAGGGATAAGTATCATATCTATTGAACCAAGCAAGATAGAATCGAATTTATTTTTGCAGATGATAGGTTTCTATGTGTATATTAATCCACAAGCTGACCTAAGTTTCCATCGTTAACGGTTCAATTTCTACGTCAAAGTGGATGGGGTTAACCGACTAAAAGAGATAAGTGTCCATATCTATTGAACCAAGCAAGATAGAATCGATTTTTTTTTTGCAGATGATAGGTTTTTATGTGTATATTAATCCACAAGCTGATCCAAGGTTCTATCGTTAACGATTCAATTTCTACGCCGAAGTGGGTGGGGTTAACCGACTAAAAGGGATAAGTGTCCATATCTATTGAACCAAGCAAGATAGAATCGATTTTGTTTTTGCAGATGATAGGTTTTTATGCGTATATTAATCCACAAGCTTACCTAAGTTGCTATCGTTAACGGTTCAATTTCTACGTTATAGTGGGTGGGGTTAACCGACTAAAAGGGATAAGTATACATTTCTATTGAACCAAGCAAGATAGAATCGAATTTATTTTTGCAGATGGTAGGTTTTTATGTGTATATTAATCCACAAGCTAATCCAAGGTTCTATCGTTAACGGTTCAATTTCTACGTCATACTGGGTGGGGTTAACCCACTAAAAGGGATAAGTGTCCAATATATTGAACCAAGCAAGACAGAATCGATTTTATTTTTGCAGATGGTAGGTTTTTATGTGTATATTAATCCACAGGCTGATCCAAGGTTCTATCGCTAACGGTTCGATTTCTACGTCATACTGGGTGGGAATAACCGACTAAAAGGGATAAGTGTCCATATCTATTGAACCAAGCAAGATAGAATCGATTTTGTTTTTGCAGATATTAGGTTTTTATGTGTGTATTAAGCCACAAGCTGATCTAAAGTTCTATCGCTAACGGTTCAATTTCTACGTCAAAGTGGGTAGGGTTAACCGACTAAAAGGGATAAGTGTCCATATCTATTGAACCAATAAGATAGAATCGATTTTGTTTTTGCAGATATTAGGTTTTTATGTTTATATTAATTCACAAGCTGATCCAAGGTTCTATCGCTAACGGTTCAATTTCTACGTCAAAGTGGGTAGGGTTAACCGACTAAAAGGGATAAGTGTCCATATCTATTGAACCAAGCAAGATATAATCGATTTTGTTTTTGCAGATGATAGGTTTTTATGTGTATATTAATTCAAAAGCTGATACAAGGTTCTATCGTTAACGGTCCAATTTCTACGTCAAAGTGGATGGGATTAACCGACTAAAAGGGATAAGTGTCCATATCTATTGTGGGTGGGGTTAACCGACTAAAAGGGATATGTGTCCATATCTATTGAACCAAGCAAGATAGAATCGATTTTGTTTTTGCAGATGATAGGTTTTTATGTGTATATTAATTCAAAAGCTGATACAATGTTCTATCGTTAACGGTCCAATTTCTACGTCAAAGTGGATGGGATTAACCGACTAAAAGGGATAAGTGTCCATATCTATTGTGGGTGGGGTTAACCGACTAAAAGGGATATGTGTCCATATCTATTGAACCAAGCAAGATAGAATCGATTTTGTTTTTGCAGATGATAGGTCTTTATGTGTATATTAATTCAAAAGCTGATACAAGGTTCTATCGTTAACGGTTCAATTTCTATGTCAAAGTGGATGGGGTTAACCGACTAAAAGGGATAAGTGTCCATATCTATTGAACCAAGCAAGATAGAATTGATTTTGTTTTTGGAGATGAAAGGGTTTTATGTGTATATTGATTCACAAGCTGATCTAAGGTTCTATCGTTAACGGTCCAATTTCTACGTCAAAGTGGATGGAATTAACCGACTAAAAGGGATAAGTGTCCATATCTATTGTGGGTGGGGTTAACCGACTAAAAGGGATATGTGTCCATATCTATTGAACCAAGCAAGATAGAATCGATTTTGTTTTTGCAGATGATAGGTTTTTATGTGTATATTAATTCAAAAGCTGATACAAGGTTCTATCGTTAACGGTCCAATTTCTACGTCAAAGTGGATGGGATTAACCGACTAAAAGGGATAAGTGTCCATATCTATTGTGGGTGGGGTTAACCGACTAAAAGAGATATGTGTCCATATCTATTGAACCAAGCAAGATAGAATCGATTTTATTTTTGCAGATGATAGGTTTTTATGTGTATATTAATTCAAAAGCTGATACAAGGTTCTATCGTTAACGGTTCAATTTCTAAGTCAAAGTGGATGGGATTAACCGACTAAAAGGGATAAGTGCCCATATCTATTATGGGTGGGGCTAACCGACTAAAAGGGATAAGTGTTCATATCTATTGAACCAAGCAAGATAGAATCGAATTTATTTTTGCAGATGGTAGGTTTTTATGTGTATATTAATTCACAAGCTGATCCAAGGTTCTATCGCTAGCGGTTCAATTTCTACGTCATACTGGGTCGGGTTAACCGAATAAAAGGGATAAGTGTCCATATCTATTGAACCAAGTGAAAGGAAATAATATTTACCGAGTGGATCGTTTTTATATTTTTAATTAAGAAAAAGTTAATTATGTATTTATTAAGAACATATTAAATGTATAAGGAAAATATTAGAATCAAATGTATTATAGGAAATTGAATATAAATGACATGTTGCCTCGGCGATGGTTATAACACGACTCTTTCTCTTCTCAATGGAATTATTTGTATGTTGCTAAAAGTAAACGTTGCTCATTCAGTGCTGCCAAATAGTTGATACTCATATGTTATTAAAGGTACCCTTACAGTCGGCTTTCCTGATAATATAAAGTGACCTCACTTTATTCGTCGTCAGACTCGTCGTCATCTAGTTCAAGATTTTGTGGAAGTTGACACCATGGCTTCATCTTGTCAGAAGCGTACACTGAAGTATAATGACGTGATGTACGTTCAGTGTTTGGTATGTCCTCGATTAAATAACGATCTTTACCAAGTACTTGTTTAATTAAGAAAGGGCCTTTGAAACGTGGCTCTAACTTTTTAGATGTACCTGTACTAGAAGGTTCATTTTCTACTAGCACTAAGTCGTCGATTTTAAATTCTGTTGGTTTAGCATGTTGTTTATCATATCGCTCTTTAGCTTGTTGTCGTTGCTGATTTACTCTTTCGGCTGCTTGTGTACGTATTTTCTGCATATCGTCCTCGCTTCTTAGATGATTTTCGTGTAATGCTAATAAAATTTTATTTTGAAGTATATCTCTAGGTGAGAAACTAAACAAAATTTCGTGTGGACTTCTTCCGGTCGTTTTATTTTTCATAGTATTCATAGACCATTGAATATTAGATAAAATACTGTCCCATCTTTTATCCTCAGTTGTTGACGGAAGTAACATTGATAAAAGAGTTCGGTTATTTCGCTCAGCATGTCCATTTGCTCGTGGAGTACGTACCGCATTTAAGATATGTTTCACGTCGTTGTCTTTGCAATAGTTTTTAAACTCCTTTGACGTAAATGAAGTGCCTCTATCAGTGATTATACGCTCAGGCACTCCGAAATAACTAGTAACTTCTCGTAATGTTGACAATACATGCTTTGTCGCTGTAGTCTTTACCGCTTTGATGATTGTATACTTCGTAAATGCATCGACTAATATTAAGATGTATTCGTTACCTTTGGTACTTCTGATAAATGGTCCCAAATGGTCAATATGTAATGTTTTAAAAGGTATTGGATCAATGTTATTGTAATGATACTGTCCTTCTGTTTGACCTCCACGACTTTTGTTATATGCGCATTCAACACATGATTTCAAATATGATTTGACGAAATTTCGCATTCGTGGGAACCATAGATATGATTTCATTTTACTAACTGTTTTTTCGATGCCTAAATGACCGTTTTTATTGTGACATTCTTCTACCATTTTATGTCGAAGTGATTTTGAAACAACCCATAATTTGTTCGCATTCTCAATCTTATACAATCTGCCTTGATCGATACGAAATTCATTCGTAGTTTGCTTATCTTTATTTTTGACCTTTTAAATTATTTCTTTTATTTTATCGTCTTGTAACTGCATTGAATATAACCAATCGTCATGAGTTATTGCTGTTTTATCTACACGAAGAGTTGCTACATCAGTGTCCTTAGCACTCTCGTTCGGACACCTGCTCAATGCATCAACGTGTTCCATTCGACTACCTTGTCGGTGAATTATATCGATATCAAAATCTTGCACTCTTAACCACCATCTTGCTATTCGAGGAATCAGCTCTCGTTTTTGCATAGCAGTTTTAACCGCACTACAGTCTGTTACTACTTTGATTGTTTTGCCATCGATATAATATCTAAATCTTTCTAACGTCTCTACCACGGCTAAAGTTTCGAGTTCGTAGCTATGAAAGTTCTTCTCTGTAGTACTAGTCGATCTGCTGTAATATGCCACAGGTTTCAAGCCATCACTTTCACTTTGTAACAGTACACCTGCTAATCCATATGAACTGGCATCAGTATGTATTTCGTGATTTGAGTCTACCCGATACGCAACCAACACAGGATCGGATGTCAGTTTTTGTTTCAACTCATCGAATGCTTTCTGTTGTTCACAATCCCAAATAAAAGGTTCATCTTTACGTAATAATTTTCGAATTGGTTCCGAGACTATAGCATAACCAGGTATAAATTTTCGAAAATACCCACTCAAACCCAAGAATCTTCTTATCTCAGTACCATTTGTTGGTCGTTCATAATTTTGTATTGCTGCCGTTTTTACTAACCCTGGAGTTAAGCCATTCGGTGTTATACAGTGACCAAGAAAGTTTATTGATGTTTTTAGAAACTCGCATTTCGATATGTTTAACGTTAAATTAGCTTCTTTTAAAATACGTAAAACCGTTTTAAGTTTTTCAAACATTTCTTCGTACGTATTACTACAAATTAGTATATCGTCCATATAATGAATCATGTTTTCTTTCGTAGCCCGTTCCTGAATTGACATTAACCGTTGAAATATTATTGGCGCATTTTTGAGCCCAAATGGCATTCTTCTAAATTCGTATAAACCATCAGTAGTAATAAAAGCAGTATACTTACGACTTTCTGGTTCAATTTCAATTTGATAGTATCCACTATTCAAATCAAGCGTTGTGAAATATTTATACCGCGCCGCTTCCTGAAGGCACTCTTCAATGTTTGGAAGTGGAAATATTTCTTTTTCTATTAGTCTGTTCAAGCGTCTGTAATCTATACACAACCTATCACTACCATTTTTCTTTTTAACTAGTACGACTGGACTCGCAAATTCAGATTCAGAACGTTGAATTATATCATTCTTCAATAAATCATTAACCATTTGTTCGACTATTTGTTTTTTTGGTTCTGGTACGCGATACGGAGATTGAGATACAATTTCATTTGATTTTAATTCGATTTTCATTTTCACCAAATCTGTTTTTCCAAGTTCTTTCAAATTTTTAGCAAACACATTCGAATTTTTATTTATAACTTCCAAAAGTCTCGATTTTAAAAGATTATCGTCAATTTCGCACCTTATTTCACTTTCATCAGTTACATTGTTTATTTCTTTAACTTCAGTTTAATTTTCACGTTCTATTTTAATCTTACCATTGTTGATAATTAATCTCAATTTATTATGCACAAAGTTGTCTTGCCCTAATAAAATATCGCAAGGTAACAATTCGTCATCTACTACGTAAAGATTAACCGGTATATCAATTTCATTGACCATTAGGTTTGTTTTCCATAACTCATTTGCATGTCGACTACCACCACATATTCCAGTAATCTGTATGGCACAATTATGATATTTGCCACCTGCTTTGTCACTCACAGATTTCCTAATCATGCTACACTGTGCACCCGTATCAATAAACGCTTTTATATTTTGTCCACTTAATAACGTATCAACTTTAAAATTATCATCATATTGATAAAATACATTTCTTATTTTTGCTCCAGGTTTACATTCCGATTCACCTTTTGTATGCACTTTATTACATTTACCGCATCTTTGTTTACGTTGTGGTTTTTGACAATTAATGGAAATATGTCCCATTTCATCACAATTATAACACTTCAAAATCTTATTTGTTTTGGTCTCATTTTTCTTATTAGAATATTCACTCTTGTTGACATTCTTATTTGCTTGATCTTTAACTTCGTATTTTGTTTGATTACGCGACATACTCATCGGCAAATTCTTTTCATACTCTATTAATATTTCTCTTAATTCTCTCATTGTATTTATTTTTTGAGCAGCTATTGCTACTTGTAGTTCACGATTACGTAGCCCTTCTCTTGTGTATTTTACCATAGCTGTTTCACTCAACTTATATCGTCGCCCAAGTGCACTCACACGAAAACAATAACCTTCCACTTTTTCATTTTGTTTGCGAGTAGCATTTTGCATTTGAAAATGTATGTCTGCTTCATCCGGGGATTTACCGAATTCATTTTTTAACTCTCTTGCAAAGTCACTCCAATTTGAGTACAACTTTTCTGTCGCGTCAAGCCACAAATGCGCGATACCTTTCATGCGACTGAATACAGCAAGTAATAGGCATTTTTCATCCCAACCGTATGCACAAATTACACTATTCACTCTTTCAATAAATTGCTCAGCTGGCAACGAAATATCATTTGTCGGGTCGAAGTCTGGAATAGTTTCGGATATTTCACGCACTGAGTAATTATTTCGCGATGTTGGTATACTTGAATTTGTGTTTGTGTATGGAGACAATTACTTACACTTCGATTTTGTTCGCTTTGCTCGATATTCACAACACTATTTTGAGGGTTGTTTTGCACATAACTCAACACATTTTTGAGCATTCCACGCAACTCATTCATTTGTTGCTGTAATGATTTTTCTTGTTCATCTTCATTTTGTTCGTTATTATTTTGAACGTTCGGAGCTTCTTCTATCTCGTTTTCATCTTCGAATTCTATTTCATCTGAACCGACAAGTTCAATCAAACGATTAATGAGCGCACTTTTTGTACCAGTTGAGAGAGTATTTCTCTCTTGCAACAAACGTTTCAATTGCGCGACAGACAACGATTTTATGCTTCTCATTTTTGCGAAGTTTTACCAAATTTACAAAGCAACGCCACAAATACACACGCACGATTTCTGTTAATTTGAATTTTGTTCTAGACGCTTCCCAAATTTATTGCGTTTCTAATGTTATATTCGCACATCGTTTGTCCATGATTCACTTTTATTCCAATAGGGTTTCTTTTGTCGATCTATTTCTTAGAATGCACTGGTAAACGCTTAGCACATTTCACGTTATAGATTTCGACACGATTATTCAAACACGTAGCTGTTTTTTAAGAAAATGCAACCTTGAACGTTTAGCACATATATCTATTTCGTGTACGCGCGAACCGTCTCACTTCTGAATTGAAAGGAAATAATATTTACCGAGTGGATCGTTTTTATATTTTTAATTAAGAAAAAGTTAATTATGTATTTATTAAGAACATATTAAATGTATAAGGAAAATATTAGAATCAAATGTATTATAGGAAATTGAATATAAATGACATGTTGCCTCGGCGATGGTTATAACACGACTCTTTCTCTTCTCAATGGAATTATTTGTATGTTGCTAAAAGTAAACGTTGCTCATTCAGTGCTGCCATATAGTTGATACTCATATGTTATTAAAGGTACCCTTACACAAGCAAGATAGAATCGATTTTGTTTTTGCAGATGATAGGTTTTTATGTGTATATTAATTCAAGAGCTGATAGAAGGTTCTATCGTTAACGGTTCAATTTCTATGTCAAAGTGGATGGGGTTAACCGACTAAAAGGGATAAGTGCCCATATCTATTGTGGGTGGGGCTAACCGACTAAAAGGGATAAGTGTCCATATCTATTGAACCAGGCAAGACAGAATCGATTTTATTTTTGCAGATGGTAGGCTTTTATGTGTATATTAATCCACAAGCTGATCCAAGGTTCTATCATTAACGGTTCAATTTCTACGTCAAAGTGGGTGGGGTTAACCGACTAAAAGGGATAAGTATCCATATCTATTGAACCAAGCAAGATAGAATCGATTTTGTTTTTGCAGATGATAGGTTTTTATGTGTATATTAATTCACAAGCTGATCCAAGGTTCTATCGCTAACGGTTCAATTTCTATGTCATACTGGGTGGGGTTAACCGACTAAAAGGGATAAGTATCCATATTTATTGAACCAAGCAAGATAGAATCGATTTTGTTTTTGCAGATGATAGGTTTTTATGTGTATATTAATCCAAAAGCTGATCCAAGATTCTATCGCTAACGGTTCAATTTCTACGTCATACTGGGTGGGGTTAACTGACTAAAAGGGATAAGTGCCCATATCTATTATGGGTGGGGCTAACCGACTAAAAGGGATAAGTGTCCATATCTATTGTACCAAGCAAGATAGAATCGAATTTATTTTTGCAGATGGTAGGTTTTTATGTGTATATTAATTCACAAGCTGATCCAAGGTTCTATCGCTAACGGTTCAATTTCTACGTCATACTGGGTCGGGTTAACCGACTAAAAGGGATAAGTGTCCATATCTATTGAACCAAGCAAGATAGAATCGATTTTGTTTTTGCAGATGATAGGTTTTTATGTGTATATTAATCCAGAAGCTGATCCAAGATTCTATCGCTAACGGTTCAATTTCTACGTCATACTGGGTGGGGTTAACTGACTAAAAGGGATAAGTGCCCATATCTATTATGGGTGGGGCTAACCGACTAAAAGGGATAAGTGTCCATATCTATTGTACCAAGCAAGATAGAATCGATTTTGTTTTTGCAGATGATAGATTTTTATGTGTATATTAATTCAAGAGCTGATAGAAGGTTCTATCGTTAACGGTTCAATTTCTACGTCAAAGTGGATGGGGTTATCCGACTAAAAGGGATAAGTGTCCATATCTATTGTGGGTGGGATTAACCGACTAAAAGGGATAAGTGTCCATATCTATTGAACCAAGCAAGACAGAATCGATTTTATTTTTGCAGATGGTAGGTTTTTATGTGTATATTAATCCACAAGCTGATCCAAGGTTCTATCGTTAACGGTCCAATTTCTACGTCAAAGTGGATGGGGTTATCCGACTAAAAGGGATAAGTGTCCATATCTATTGTGGGTGGGATTAACAGACTAAAAGGGATAAGTGTCCATATCTATTGAACCAAGCAAGACAGAATCGATTTTGTTTTTGCAGATGATAGGTTTTTATGTGTATATTAATCCAAAAGCTGATCCAAGATTCTATCGCTAACGTTTCAATTTCTACGTCATACTGGGTGGGGTTAACTGAATAAAAGGGATAAGTGCCCATATCTATTATGGGTGGGGCTAACCGACTAAAAGGGCTAAGTGTCCATATCTATTGAACCAAGCAAGATAGAATCGAATTTATTTTTGCAGATGGTAGGTTTTTATGTGTATATTAATTCAAAGGCTGATCCAAGGTTCTATCGCTAGCGGTTCAATTTCTACGTCATACTGGGTCGGGTTAACCGACTAAAAGGGATAAGTGTCCATATCTATTGAACCAAGCAAGATAGAATTGATTTTGTTTTTGGAGATGATAGGGTTTTATGTGTATATTGATCCACAAGCTGATCTAAGGTTCTATCGTTAACGGTCCAATTTCTACGTCAAAGTGGATGGAATTAACCGACTAAAAGGGATAAGTGTCCATATCTATTGTGGGTGGGGTTAACCGACTAAAAGGGATATGTGTCCATACCTATTGAACCAAGCAAGATAGAATCGATTTTGTTTTTGCAGATGATAGGTTTTTATGTGTATATTAATTCAAAAGCTGATACAAGGTTCTATCGTTAACGGTCCAATTTCTACGTCAAAGTGGATGGGATTAACCGACTAAAAGGGATAAGTGTCTATATCTATTGTGGGTGGGGTAACCGACTAAAAGGGATATGTGTCCATATCTATTGAACCAAGCAAAATAGAATCGATTTTATTTTTGCAGATGATAGGTTTTTATGTGTATATTAATTCAAAAGCTGATACAAGGTTCTATCGTTAACGGTTCAATTTCTAAGTCAAAGTGGATGGGATTAACCGACTAAAAGGGATAAGTGCCCATATATATTATGGGTGGGGCTAACCGACTAAAAGGGATAAGTGTCCATATCTATTGAACCAAGCAAGATAGAATCGAATTTATTTTTGCAGATGGTAGGTTTTTATGTGTATATTAATTCACAAGCTGATCCAAGGTTCTATCGCTAGCGGTTCAATTTCTACGTCATACTGGGTCGGGTTAACCGACTAAAAGGGATAAGTGTCCATATCTATTGAACCAAGCAAGATAGAATCGATTTTGTTTTTGCAGATGATAGGTTTTTATGTGTATATTAATTCAAGAGCTGATAGAAGGTTCTATCGTTAACGGTTCAATTTCTATGTCAAAGTGGATGGGGTTAACCGACTAAAAGGGATAAGTGCCCACATCTATTGTGGGTGGGGCTAACCGACTAAAAGGGATAAGTGTCCATATCTATTGAACCAGGCAAGACAGAATCGATTTTATTTTTGCAGATGGTAGGTTTTTATGTGTATATTAATGCACAAGCTGATCCAAGGTTCTATCGCTAACGGTTCAATTTCTATGTCATACTGGGTGGGGTTAACCGACTAAAAGGGATAAGTATCCATATTTATTGAACCAAGCAAGATAGAATCGATTTTGTTTTTGCATATGATAGGTTTTTATGTGTATATTAATCCAAAAGCTGATCCAAGGTTCTATCGCTAACGGTTCAATTTCTACGTCATACTGGGTGGGGTTAACTGACTAAAAGGGATAAGTGTCCATATCTATTGAACCAAGTAAGATAGAATCGATTTTGTTTTTGCAGATGATAGGTTTTTATGTGTATATTAATCCACAAGCTGATCCAAGATTCTATCGCTAACGGTTCAATTTCTACGTCATACTGGGTGGGGTTAACTGACTAAAAGGGATAAGTGTCCATATCTATTGAACCAAGCAAGATAGAATCGAATTTATTTTTGCAGATGGTAGGTTTTTATGTGTATATTAATCCACGGGCTGATCCAAGGTTCTATCGTTAACGGTTCAATTTCTACGTCAAAGTGGGTGGGGTTAACCGACTAAAAGGGATAAGTATCCATATCTATTGAACCAAGCAAGATAGAATCGACTTTGTTTTTGCAGATGATAGGTTTTTATGTGTATATTAATCCACAAGCTGATCCAAGGTTCTATCGCTAACGGCTCAATTTCTATGTCATACTGGGTGGGGTTAACCGACTAAAAGGGATAAGTATCCATATTTATTGAACCAAGCAAGATAGAATAGATTTTGTTTTTGCAGATGATAGGTTTTTATGTGTATATTAATCCAAAAGCTGATCCAAGATTCTATCGCTAACGGTTCAATTTCTACGTCATACTGGGTGGGGTTAACTGTCTAAAAAGGATAAGTGCCCATATCTATTATGGGTGGGGCTAACCGACTAAAAGGGATAAGTGTCCATATCTATTGTACCAAGCAAGATAGAATCGAATTTATTTTTGCAGATGGTAGGTTTTAATGTGTATATTAATTCACAAGCTGATCCAAGGTTCTATCGCTAACGGTTCAATTTCTACGTCATACTGGGTCGGGTTAACCGACTAAAAGGGATAAGTGTCCATATCTATTGGACCAAGCAAGATAGAATCGATTTTGTTTTTGCAGATGATAGGTTTTTATGTGTATATTAATTCAAAAGCTGATACAAGGTTCTATCGTTAACGGTTCAATTTCTACGTCAAAGTGGATGGGGTTAACCGACTAAAAGGGATAAGTGTCCATATCTATTGTGGGTGGGGTTAACCGACTAAAAGGGATAAGTGTCCATATCTATTGAACCAAGCAAGATAGAATCGATTTTGTTTTTGCAGATGATAGGTTTTTATGTGTATATTAATTCACAAGCTGACCCAAGGTTCTATCGCTAACGGTTCAATTTCTACGTCATACTGGGTCGGGTTAACCGACTAAAAGGGATAAGTGTCCATATCTATTGAACCAAGCAAGACAGAATCGGTTTTGTTTTTGCAGATGATAGGTTTTTATGTGTATATTAATTCAAAAGCTGATACAAGGTTCTATCGTTAACGGTTCAATTTCTACGTCAAAGTGGATGGGGTTAACCGACTAAAAGGGATAAGTGTCCATATCTATTGTGGGTGGTGTTAACCGACTAAAAGAGATAAGTGTCCATATCTATTGAACCAAGCAAGATAGAATCGATTTTGTTTTTGCAGATGATAGGTTTTTATGTGTATATTAATTCACAAGCTGATCCAAGGTTCTATCGCTAACGGTTCAATTTCTACGTCATACTGGGTCGGGTTAACCGACTAAAAGGGATAAGTGTCCATATCTATTGAACCAAGCAAGATAGAATCGATTTTGTTTTTGCAGATGATAGGTTTTTATGTGTATATTAATCCACAAGCTGATCCAAGATTCTATCGCTAACGGTTCAATTTCTACGTCATACTGGGTGGGGTTAACTGACTAAAAGGGATAAGTGTCCATATCTATTGAACCAAGCAAGATAGAATCGAATTTATTTTTGCAGATGGTAGGTTTTTATGTGTGTATTAATCCACGGGCTGATCCAAGGTTCTATCGCTAACGGTTCGATTTCTACGTCATACTGGGTGGGGTTAACCGACTAAAAGGGATAAGTGTCCATATCTATTGAACCAAGCAAGACAGAATCGATTTTATTTTTGCAGATGGTAGGTTTTTATGTGTATATTAATCCACAAGCTTATCCAAGGTTCTATCATTAACGGTACAATTTCTACGTCAAAGTGGGTGGGGTTAACCTACTAAAAGGGATAAGTATCCATATCTATTGAACCAAGCAAGATAGAATCGATTTTGTTTTTGCAGATGGTAGGTTTTTATGTGTATATTAATCCACAAGCTGATCCAAGGTTCTATCATTAACGGTTCAATTTCTACGTCAAAGTGGGTGGGGTTAACCGACTAAAAGGGATAAGTATCCATATCTATTGAACCAAGCAAGATAGAATCGATTTTGTTTTTGCAGATGGTAGGTTTTTATGTGTATATTAATCCACAAGCTGATCCAAGGTTCTATCATTAACGGTTCAATTTCTACGTCAAAGTGGGTGGGGTTAACCGACTAAAAGGGATAAGTATCCATATATATTGAACCAAGCAAGACAGAATCGATTTTGTTTTTGCAGATGATAGGTTTTTATGTGTATATTATACCACAAGCTGATCCAAGGTTCTATCGCTAACGGTTCAATTTCTACGTCATACTGGGTCGGGTTAACCGACTAAAAGGGATAAGTGTCCATATCTATTGAACCAAGCAAGATAGAATCGATTTTATTTTTGCAGATGATAGGTTTTTATGTGTATATTAATTCAAAAGCTGATACAAGGTTCTGTCGTTAACGGTTCAATTTCTACGTCAAAGTGGATGGGGTTATCCGACTAAAAGGGATAAGTGTCCATATCTATTGTGGGTGGGGTTAACCGACTAAAAGGGATAAGCGCCCATATCTATTGTGGGTAGGGTTAACCGACTAAAAGGGATAAGTGTCCATATCTACTGTGGGTGGGATTAACCGACTAAAAGGGATAAGTGTCCATATCCATTGAACCAAGCAAGACAGAATCGATTTTGTTTTTGCAGATGATAGGTTTTTATGTGTATATTAATCCACAGGCTGATCCATGGTTCTATCGTTAACGGTTCAATTTCTACGTCAAAGTGGATGGGATTAACCGACTAAAAGGGATAAGTGTCCATATCTATTATGGGTGGCGTTAACCGACTAAAAGGGATAAGTGTCCATATCTATTGAACCAAGCAAGATAGAATCGATTTTGTTTTTGCAGATGATAGGTTTTTATGGGTATATTAATTCAAAAGCTGATACAAGTTTCTGTCGTTAACGGTTCAATTTCTACGTCAAAGTGGATGGGGTTATCCGACTAAAAGGGATAAGTGTCCATATCTATTGTGGGTGGGGTTAACCGACTAAAAGGGATAAGCGCCCATATCTATTGTGGGTGGGGCTAACCGACTAAAAGGGATAAGTGTCCATATCTATTGAACCAAGCAAGATAGAATCGATTTTGTTTTTGGAGATGATAGGTTTTTATGTGTATATTGATCCACAAGCTGATCCAAGATTCTATCGCTAACGGTTCAATTTCTACGTCATACTGGGTGGGGTTAACTGACTAAAAGGGATAAGTGTCCATATCTATTGAACCAAGCAAGATAGAATCGAATTTATTTTTGCAGATGGTAGGTTCTTGTGTGTATATTAATTCAAAAGCTGATACAAAGTTCTATCGTTAACGGTTCAATTTCTACGTCAGAGTGGGTAGGGTTAACCGACTAAAAGGGATAAGTGTCCATATCTACTGTGGGTGGGATTAACCGACTAAAAGGGATAAGTGTCCATATCTATTGAACCAAGCAAGACAGAATCGATTTTGTTTTTGCAGATGATAGGTTTTTATGTGTATATTAATCCACAGGCTGATCCATGGTTCTATCGTTAACGGTTCAATTTCTACGTCAAAGTGGATGGGATTAACCGACTAAAAGGGATAAGTGTCCATATCTATTATGGGTGGGGTTAACCGACTAAAAGGGATAAGTGTCCATATCTATTGAACCAAGCAAGATAGAATCGATTTTGTTTTTGGAGATGATAGGTTTTTATGTGTATATTGATCCACAAGCTGATCTAAGGTTCTATCGCTAACGGTTCAATTTCTACGTCATACTGGGTGGGGTTAACTGACTAAAAGGGATAAGTGTCCATATCTATTGAACCAAGCAAGATAGAATCGATTTTGTTTTTGCATATGATAGGTTTTTATGTGTATATTAATTCACAAGCTGATCCAAGGTTCTATCGCTAACGGTTCAATTTCTACGTCATACTGGGTCGGGTTAACCGACTAAAAGGGATAAGTGTCCATATCTATTGAACCAAGCAAGATAGAATCGGTTTTGTTTTTGCAGATGATAAGTTTTTATGTGTATATTTATTCAAAAGCTGATACAAGGTTCTATCGTTAACGGTTCAATTTCTACGTCAAAGTGGATGGGGTTAACCGACTAAAAGGTATAAGTGTCCATATCTATTGTGGGTGGGGTTAACCGACTAAAAGGGATAAGTGTCCATATCTATTGAACCAGGCAAGACAGAATCGATTTTATTTTTGCAGATGGTAGGTTTTTATGTGTATATTAATTCACAAGCTGATCCAAGGTTCTATCGCTAACGGTTCAATTTCTACGTCATACTGGGTCGGGTTTACCGACTAAAAGGGATAAGTATCCATATCTATTGAACCAAGCAAGATAGAATCGATTTTGTTTTTGCAGATGGTAGGTTTTTATGTGTATATTAATCCACAAGCTGATCCAAGCTTCTATCGTTAACGGTTCAATTTCTACGTTATAGTGGGTGGGGTTAACCGACTAAAAAGGATAAGTATACATATCTATTGAACCAAGCAAAATAGAATCGATTTTATTTTTGCAGGTGGTAGGTTTTTATGTGTATATTAATCCACAAGCTGACCCAAGGTTCTATCGTTAACGGTTCAATTTCTACGTCAAAGTGGGTGGGGTTAACCGACTAAAAGGGATAAGTGTCCATATCTATTGAACCAAGCAAGATAGAATCGATTTTGTTTTTGCAGATGATAGGTTTTTATGGGTATATTAATTCAAAAGCTGATACAAGGTTCTATCGTTAACGGTTCAATTTCTACGTCAAAGTGGATGGGGTTATCCGACTAAAAGGGATAAGTGTCCATATCTATTGTGGGTGGGGTTAACCGACTAAAAGGGATAAGCGTCCATATCTATTGAACCAAGCAAGACAGAATCGATTTTATTTTTGCAGATGATAGGTTTTTATGTGTATATTAATTCATAAGCTGATACAAGGTTCTATCGTTAACGGTTCAATTTCTACGTCAAAGTGGATGGGATTAACCGACTAAGAGGGATAAGCGCCCATATCTATTGTGGGTGGGGCTAACCGACTAAAAGGGATAAGTGTCCATATCTATTGAACCAAGCAAGATAGAATCGAATTTATTTTTGCAGATGGTAGGTTTTTATGTGTGTATTAATACACAAGCTGACCCAAGGTTCTATCGCTAACGGTTCAATTTCTACGTCAAAGTGGGTAGGGTTAACCGACTAAAAGGGATAAGTGTCCATATCTATTGAACCAAGCAAGATAGAATCGATTTTGTTTTTGCAGATGATAGGTTTTTATGTGTATATTAATCCACAGGCTGATCCATGGTTCTATCGTTAAAGGTTCAATTTCTACGTCAAAGTGGGTAGGGTTAACCGACTAAAAGGGATAAATGTCCATATCTATTGAACCAAGCAAGACAGAATCGATTTTGTTTTTGCAGATGATAGGTTTTTATGTGTATATTAATTCAAAAGCTAATCCATGGTTCTATCGTTAAAGGTTCAATTTCTACGTCAAAGTGGGTAGGGTTAACCGACTAAAAGGGATAAGTGTCCATATCTATTGAACCAAGCAAGACAGAATCGATTTTGTTTTTGCAGATGATAGGTTTTTATGTGTATATTAATTCAAAAGCTGATACAAGGTTCTATCGTTAACGGTCCAATTTCTACGTCAAAGTGGATGGGATTATCCGACTAAAAGGGATAAGTGTCCATATCTATTATGGGTGGGGTTAACCGACTAAAAGGGATAAGTGTCCATATCTATTGAACCAAGCAAGACAGAATCGATTTTATTTTTGCAGTTATGTGTATATTAATTCAAAAGCTGATACAAGGTTCTATCGTTAACGGTTCAATTTCTAAGTCAAAGTGGATGGGATTAACCGACTAAAAGGGATAAGTGCCCATATCTATTATGGGTGGGGCTAACCGACTAAAAGGGATAAGTGTCCATATCTATTGAACCAAGCAAGATAGAATCGAATTTATTTTTGCAGATGGTAGGTTTTTATGTGTATATTAATTCACAAGTTGATCCAAGGTTCTATCGCTAACGGTTCAATTTCTACGTCATACTGGGTCGGGTTAACCGACTAAAAGGGATAAGTGTCCATATTTATTGAACCAAGCAAGATAGAATCGATTTGGTTTTTGCAGATGATAGGTTTTTATGTGTATATTTATTCAAAAGCTGATACAAGGTTCTATCGTTAGCGGTTCAATTTCTACGTCAAAGTGGATGGGGTTAACCGACTAAAAGGGATAAGTGTCCATATCTATTATGGGTGGGGTTAACCGACTAAAAGGGATAAGTGTCCATATCTATTGAACCAAGCAAGATAGAATCGATTTTGTTTTTGGAGATGATAGGTTTTTATGTGTATATTGATCCACAAGCTGATCTAAGGTTCTATCGCTAACGGTTTAATTTCTACGTCATACTGGGTGGGGTTAACTGACTAAAAGGGATAAGTGTCCATATCTATTAAACCAAGCAAGATAGAATCGATTTTGTTTTTGCAGATGATAGGTTTTTATGTGTATATTTATTCAAAAGCTGATACAAGGTTCTATCGTTAACGGTTCAATTTCTACGTCAAAGTGGATGGGGTTAACCGGATAAAAGGGATAAGTGTCCATATCTATTGTGGGTGGGGTTAACCGACTAAAAGTGATAAGTGTCCATATCTATTGAACCAAGCAAGATAGAATCGATTTTGTTTTTGCAGATGATAGGTTTTTATGTGTATATTTATTCAAAAGCTGATACAAGGTTCTATCGTTAACTGTTCAATTTCTACGTCAAAGTGGATGGGGTTAACCGACTAAAAGGGATAAGTGTCCATATCTATTGTGGGTGGGGTTAACCGACTAAAAGGGATAAGTGTCCATATCTATTGAACCAAGCAAGATAGAATCGATTTTATTTTTGCAGATGGTAGGTTTTTATGTGTATATTAATCCACAAGCTGACCTAAGCTTCTATCGTTAACGGTTCAATTTCTACGTTATAGTGGGTGGGGTTAACCGACTAAAAAGGATAAGTATACATATCTATTGAACCAAGCAAAATAGAATCGATTTTATTTTTGCAGGTGGTAGGTTTTTATGTATATATTAATCCACAAGCTGACCCAAGGTTCTATCGTTAACGGTTCAATTTCTACGTCAAAGTGGGTGGGGTTAACCGACTAAAAGGGATAAGTGTCCATATCTATTGAACCAAGCAAGATAGAATCGATTTTGTTTTTGCAGATGATAGGTTTTTATGTGTATATTTATTCAAAAGCTGATACAAGTTTCTATCTTTAACGCTTCAATTTCTACGTCAAAGTGGATGGGGTTATCCGACTAAAAGGGATAAGTGTCCATATCTATTGTGGGTGGGATTAATTGACTAAAAGGGATAAGTGTCCATATCTATTGAACCAAGCAAGACAGAATCGATTTTGTTTTTGCAGGTGATAGGTCTTTATGTGTATATTAATCCACAGGCTGATCCATGGTTCTATCGTTAAAGGTTCAATTTCTACGTCAAAGTGGGTAGGGTTAACCGACTAAAAGGGATAAGTGTCCATATCTATTGAACCAAGCAAGACAGAATCGATTTTGTTTTTGCAGATGATAGGTTTTTATGTGTATATTAATTCAAAAGCTGATACAAGGTTTTATCGTTAACGGTCCAATTTCTACGTCAAAGTGGATGGGATTATCCGACTAAAAGGGATAAGTGTCCATATCTATTGTGGGTGGGGTTAACCGACTAAAAGGGATAAGTGTCCATATCTATTGAACCAAGCAAGACAGAATCGATTTTATTTTTGCAGTTATGTGTATATTAATTCAAAAGCTGATACAAAGTTCTATCGCTAACGGTTCAATTTCTACGTCATACTGGGTCGGGTTAACCGACTAAAAGGGATAAGTGTCCATATCTATTGAACCAAGCAAGATAGAATCGATTTTGTTTTTGCAGATGATAGGTTTTTATGTGTATATTTATTCAAAAGCTGATACAAGGTTCTATCGTTAAGGGTTCAATTTCTACGTCAAAGTGGATGGGGTTAACCGACTAAAAGGGATAAGTGTCCATATCTATTGTGGGTGGGGTTAACCGACTAAAAGGGATAAGTGTCCATATCTATTGAACCAGGCAAGACAGAATCGATTTTATTTTTGCAGATGGTAGGTTTTTATGTGTATATTAATCCACAAGCTGATCCAAGATTCTATCGCTAACGGTTCAATTTCTACGTCATACTGGGTGGGGTTAACTGACTAAAAGGGATAAGTGTCCATATCTATTGAACCAAGCAAGATAGAATCGAATTTATTTTTGCAGATGGTAGGTTCTTATGTGTATACTAATTCAAAAGCTGATACAAAGTTCTATCGTTAACGGTTCAATTTCTACGTCAAAGTGGATGGGGTTAACCGACTAAAAGGGATAAGTGTCCATATCTATTGTGGGTGGGGTTAACCGACTAAAAGGGATAAGTGTCCATATCTATTGAACCAAGCAAGATAGAATCGATTTTGTTTTTGCAGATGATAGGTTTTTATGTGTATATTTATTCAAAAGCTGATACAAGGTTCTATCGTTAACGGTTCAATTTCTACGTCAAAGTGGATGGGGTTAACCGACTAAAAGGGATAAGTGTCCATATCTATTATGGATGGGGTTAACCGACTAAAAGGGATAAGTGTCCATATCTATTGAACCAAGCAAGATAGAATCGATTTTGTTTTTGGAGATGATAGGTTTTTATGTGTATATTTATTCAAAAGCTGATACAAGGTTCTATCGTTAAGGGTTCAATTTCTACGTCAAAGTGGATGGGGTTAACCGACTAAAAGGGATAAGTGTCCATATCTATTGTGGGTGGGGTTAACCGACTAAAAGGGATAAGTGTACATATCTATTGAACCAGGCAAGACAGAATTGATTTTATTTTTGCAGATGGTAGGTTTTTATGTGTATATTAATCCACAAGCTGATCCAAGATTCTATCGCTAACGGTTCAATTTCTACGTCATACTGGGTGGGGTTAACTGACTAAAAGGGATGAGTGTCCATATCTATTGAACCAAGCAAGATAGAATCGATTTTGTTTTTGCAGATGATAGGTTCTTATGTGTATATTAATTCAAAAGCTGATACAAAGTTCTATCGTTAACGGTTCAATTTCTACGTCAAAGTGGATGGGGTTATCCGACTAAAAGGGATAAGTGTCCATATCTATTGTGGGTGGGATTAACCGACTAAAAGGGATAAGTGTCCATATCTATTGAACCAAGCAAGACAGAATCGATTTTGTTTTTGCAGATGATAGGTTTTTATGTGTATATTTATTCAAAAGCTGATACAAGGTTCTATCGTTAACGGTCCAATTTCTACGTCAAAGTGGATGGGATTATCCGACTAAAAGGGATAAGTGTCCATATCTATTGTGGGTGGGGTTAACCGACTAAAAGGGATAAGTGTCCATATCTATTGAACCAAGCAAGACAGAATCGATTTTATTTTTGCAGATGATAGGTTTTTATGGGTATATTAATTCAAAAGCTGATACAAGGTTCTATCGTTAACGGTTCAATTTCTACGTCAAAGTGGATGGGGTTATCCGACTAAAAGGGATAAGTGTCCATATCTATTGTGGGTGGGGTTAACCGACTAAAAGGGATAAGCGTCCATATCTATTGAACCAAGCAAGACAGAATCGGTTTTTTTTTTTTGCAGATGATAGGTTTTTATGTGTATATTAATTCATAAGCTGATACAAGGTTCTATCGTTAACGGTTCAATTTCTACGTCAAAGTGGATGGGATTAACCGACTAAGAGGGATAAGTGTCCATATCTATTGTGGGTGGGATTAACCGACTAAAAGGGATAAGTGTCCATATCTATTGAACCAAGCAAGATAGAATCGATTTTGTTTTTGCAGATGATAGGTTTTTATGTGTATATTAATCCACAAGCTGATCCAAGATTCTATCGCTAACGGTTCAATTTCTACGTCATACTGGGTGGGGTTAACTGACTAAAAGGGATAAGTGTCCATATCTATTGGACCAAGCAAGATAGAATCGAATTTATTTTTGCAGATGGTAGTTTTTTATGTGTATATTAATCCACGGGCTGATCCAAGGTTCTATCGCTAACGGTTCGATTTCTACGTCATACTGGGTGGGGTTAACCGACTAAAAGGGATAAGTGTCCATATCTATTGAACCAATCAAGACAGAATCGATTTTATTTTTGCAGATGGTAGGTTTTTATGTGTATATTAATCCGCAAGCTGATCCAAGGTTCTATCATTAACGGTACAATTTCTACGTCAAAGTGGGTGGGGTTAACCGACTAAAAGGGATAAGTATCCATATCTATTGAACCAAGCAAGATAGAATCGATTTTGTTTTTGCAGATGGTAGGTTTTTATGTGTATATTAATCCACAAGCTGTTCCAAGGTTCTATCATTAACAAAGGGATAAGTATCCATATCTATTGAACCAAGCAAGATAGAATCGATTTTGTTTTTGCAGATGGTAGGTTTTTATGTGCATATTAATCCACAAGCTGATCCAAGCTTCTATCGTTAACGGTTCAATTTCTACGTTATAGTGGGTGGGGTTAACCGACTAAAAAGGATAAGTATACATATCTATTGAACCAAGCAAAATAGAATCGATTTTATTTTTGCAGGTGGTAGGTTTTTATGTGTATATTAATCCACAAGCTGACCCAAGGTTCTATCGTTAACGGTTCAATTTCTACGTCAAAGTGGGTGGGGTTAACCGACTAAAAGGGATAAGTGCCCATATCTATTGAACCAAGCAAGATAGAATCGATTTTGTTTTTGCAGATGATAGGTTTTTATGGGTATATTAATTCAAAAGCTGATACAAGGTTCTATCGTTAGCGGTTCAATTTCTACGTCAAAGTGGATGGGGTTATCCGACTAAAAGGGATAAGTGTCCATATCTATTGTGGGTGGGGTTAACCGACTAAAAGGGATAAGCGTCCATATCTATTGAACCAAGCAAGACAGAATCGATTTTATTTTTGCAGATGATAGGTTTTTATGTGTATATTAATTCATAAGCTGATACAAGGTTCTATCGCTAACGGTTCAATTTCTACGTCATACTGGGTCGGGTTTACCGACTAAAAGGGATAAGTATCCATATCTATTGAACCAAGCAAGATAGAATCGATTTTGTTTTTGCAGATGGTAGGTTTTTATGTGTATATTAATCCACAAGCTGATCCAAGCTTCTATCGTTAACGGTTCAATTTCTACGTTATAGTGGGTGGGGTTAACCGACTAAAAAGGATAAGTATACATATCTATTGAACCAAGCAAAATAGAATCGATTTTATTTTTGCAGGTGGTAGGTTTTTATGTGTATATTAATCCACAAGCTGACCCAAGGTTCTATCGTTAACGGTTCAATTTCTACGTCAAAGTGGGTGGGGTTAACCGACTAAAAGGGATAAGTGTCCATATCTATTGAACCAAGCAAGATAGAATCGATTTTGTTTTTGCAGATGATAGGTTTTTATGGGTATATTAATTCAAAAGCTGATACAAGGTTCTATCGTTAACGGTTCAATTTCTACGTCAAAGTGGATGGGGTTATCCGACTAAAAGGGATAAGTGTCCATATCTATTGTGGGTGGGGTTAACCGACTAAAAGGGATAAGCGTCCATATCTATTGAACCAAGCAAGACAGAATCGATTTTATTTTTGCAGATGATAGGTTTTTATGTGTATATTAATTCATAAGCTGATACAAGGTTCTATCGTTAACGGTTCAATTTCTACGTCAAAGTGGATGGGATTAACCGACTAAGAGGGATAAGCGCCCATATCTATTGTGGGTGGGGCTAACCGACTAAAAGGGATAAGTGTCCATATCTATTGAACCAAGCAAGATAGAATCGAATTTATTTTTGCAGATGGTAGGTTTTTATGTGTGTATTAATACACAAGCTGACCCAAGGTTCTATCGCTAACGGTTCAATTTCTACGTCAAAGTGGGTAGGGTTAACCGACTAAAAGGGATAAGTGTCCATATCTATTGAACCAAGCAAGATAGAATCGATTTTGTTTTTGCAGATGATAGGTTTTTATGTGTATATTAATCCACAGGCTGATCCATGGTTCTATCGTTAAAGGTTCAATTTCTACGTCAAAGTGGGTAGGGTTAACCGACTAAAAGGGATAAATGTCCATATCTATTGAACCAAGCAAGACAGAATCGATTTTGTTTTTGCAGATGATAGGTTTTTATGTGTATATTAATTCAAAAGCTAATCCATGGTTCTATCGTTAAAGGTTCAATTTCTACGTCAAAGTGGGTAGGGTTAACCGACTAAAAGGGATAAGTGTCCATATCTATTGAACCAAGCAAGACAGAATCGATTTTGTTTTTGCAGATGATAGGTTTTTATGTGTATATTAATTCAAAAGCTGATACAAGGTTCTATCGTTAACGGTCCAATTTCTACGTCAAAGTGGATGGGATTATCCGACTAAAAGGGATAAGTGTCCATATCTATTATGGGTGGGGTTAACCGACTAAAAGGGATAAGTGTTCATATCTATTGAACCAAGCAAGACAGAATCGATTTTATTTTTGCAGTTATGTGTATATTAATTCAAAAGCTGATACAAGGTTCTATCGTTAACGGTTCAATTTCTAAGTCAAAGTGGATGGGATTAACCGACTAAAAGGGATAAGTGCCCATATCTATTATGGGTGGGGCTAACCGACTAAAAGGGATAAGTGTCCATATCTATTGAACCAAGCAAGATAGAATCGAATTTATTTTTGCAGATGGTAGGTTTTTATGTGTATATTAATTCACAAGTTGATCCAAGGTTCTATCGCTAACGGTTCAATTTCTACGTCATACTGGGTCGGGTTAACCGACTAAAAGGGATAAGTGTCCATATTTATTGAACCAAGCAAGATAGAATCGATTTGGTTTTTGCAGATGATAGGTTTTTATGTGTATATTTATTCAAAAGCTGATACAAGGTTCTATCGTTAGCGGTTCAATTTCTACGTCAAAGTGGATGGGGTTAACCGACTAAAAGGGATAAGTGTCCATATCTATTATGGGTGGGGTTAACCGACTAAAAGGGATAAGTGTCCATATCTATTGAACCAAGCAAGATAGAATCGATTTTGTTTTTGGAGATGATAGGTTTTTATGTGTATATTGATCCACAAGCTGATCTAAGGTTCTATCGCTAACGGTTTAATTTCTACGTCATACTGGGTGGGGTTAACTGACTAAAAGGGATAAGTGTCCATATCTATTAAACCAAGCAAGATAGAATCGATTTTGTTTTTGCAGATGATAGGTTTTTATGTGTATATTTATTCAAAAGCTGATACAAGGTTCTATCGTTAACGGTTCAATTTCTACGTCAAAGTGGATGGGGTTAACCGGATAAAAGGGATAAGTGTCCATATCTATTGTGGGTGGGGTTAACCGACTAAAAGTGATAAGTGTCCATATCTATTGAACCAAGCAAGATAGAATCGATTTTGTTTTTGCAGATGATAGGTTTTTATGTGTATATTTATTCAAAAGCTGATACAAGGTTCTATCGTTAACTGTTCAATTTCTACGTCAAAGTGGATGGGGTTAACCGACTAAAAGGGATAAGTGTCCATATCTATTGTGGGTGGGGTTAACCGACTAAAAGGGATAAGTGTCCATATCTATTGAACCAAGCAAGATAGAATCGATTTTATTTTTGCAGATGGTAGGTTTTTATGTGTATATTAATCCACAAGCTGACCTAAGCTTCTATCGTTAACGGTTCAATTTCTACGTTATAGTGGGTGGGGTTAACCGACTAAAAAGGATAAGTATACATATCTATTGAACCAAGCAAAATAGAATCGATTTTATTTTTGCAGGTGGTAGGTTTTTATGTATATATTAATCCACAAGCTGACCCAAGGTTCTATCGTTAACGGTTCAATTTCTACGTCAAAGTGGGTGGGGTTAACCGACTAAAAGGGATAAGTGTCCATATCTATTGAACCAAGCAAGATAGAATCGATTTTGTTTTTGCAGATGATAGGTTTTTATGTGTATATTTATTCAAAAGCTGATACAAGTTTCTATCTTTAACGCTTCAATTTCTACGTCAAAGTGGATGGGGTTATCCGACTAAAAGGGATAAGTGTCCATATCTATTGTGGGTGGGATTAATTGACTAAAAGGGATAAGTGTCCATATCTATTGAACCAAGCAAGACAGAATCGATTTTGTTTTTGCAGGTGATAGGTCTTTATGTGTATATTAATCCACAGGCTGATCCATGGTTCTATCGTTAAAGGTTCAATTTCTACGTCAAAGTGGGTAGGGTTAACCGACTAAAAGGGATAAGTGTCCATATCTATTGAACCAAGCAAGACAGAATCGATTTTGTTTTTGCAGATGATAGGTTTTTATGTGTATATTAATTCAAAAGCTGATACAAGGTTTTATCGTTAACGGTCCAATTTCTACGTCAAAGTGGATGGGATTATCCGACTAAAAGGGATAAGTGTCCATATCTATTGTGGGTGGGGTTAACCGACTAAAAGGGATAAGTGTCCATATCTATTGAACCAAGCAAGACAGAATCGATTTTATTTTTGCAGTTATGTGTATATTAATTCAAAAGCTGATACAAAGTTCTATCGCTAACGGTTCAATTTCTACGTCATACTGGGTCGGGTTAACCGACTAAAAGGGATAAGTGTCCATATCTATTGAACCAAGCAAGATAGAATCGATTTTGTTTTTGCAGATGATAGGTTTTTATGTGTATATTTATTCAAAAGCTGATACAAGGTTCTATCGTTAAGGGTTCAATTTCTACGTCAAAGTGGATGGGGTTAACCGACTAAAAGGGATAAGTGTCCATATCTATTGTGGGTGGGGTTAACCGACTAAAAGGGATAAGTGTCCATATCTATTGAACCAGGCAAGACAGAATCGATTTTATTTTTGCAGATGGTAGGTTTTTATGTGTATATTAATCCACAAGCTGATCCAAGATTCTATCGCTAACGGTTCAATTTCTACGTCATACTGGGTGGGGTTAACTGACTAAAAGGGATAAGTGTCCATATCTATTGAACCAAGCAAGATAGAATCGAATTTATTTTTGCAGATGGTAGGTTCTTATGTGTATACTAATTCAAAAGCTGATACAAAGTTCTATCGTTAACGGTTCAATTTCTACGTCAAAGTGGATGGGGTTAACCGACTAAAAGGGATAAGTGTCCATATCTATTGTGGGTGGGGTTAACCGACTAAAAGGGATAAGTGTCCATATCTATTGAACCAAGCAAGATAGAATCGATTTTGTTTTTGCAGATGATAGGTTTTTATGTGTATATTTATTCAAAAGCTGATACAAGGTTCTATCGTTAACGGTTCAATTTCTACGTCAAAGTGGATGGGGTTAACCGACTAAAAGGGATAAGTGTCCATATCTATTATGGATGGGGTTAACCGACTAAAAGGGATAAGTGTCCATATCTATTGAACCAAGCAAGATAGAATCGATTTTGTTTTTGGAGATGATAGGTTTTTATGTGTATATTTATTCAAAAGCTGATACAAGGTTCTATCGTTAAGGGTTCAATTTCTACGTCAAAGTGGATGGGGTTAACCGACTAAAAGGGATAAGTGTCCATATCTATTGTGGGTGGGGTTAATCGACTAAAAGGGATAAGTGTACATATCTATTGAACCAGGCAAGACAGAATTGATTTTATTTTTGCAGATGGTAGGTTTTTATGTGTATATTAATCCACAAGCTGATCCAAGATTCTATCGCTAACGGTTCAATTTCTACGTCATACTGGGTGGGGTTAACTGACTAAAAGGGATGAGTGTCCATATCTATTGAACCAAGCAAGATAGAATCGATTTTGTTTTTGCAGATGATAGGTTCTTATGTGTATATTAATTCAAAAGCTGATACAAAGTTCTATCGTTAACGGTTCAATTTCTACGTCAAAGTGGATGGGGTTATCCGACTAAAAGGGATAAGTGTCCATATCTATTGTGGGTGGGATTAACCGACTAAAAGGGATAAGTGTCCATATCTATTGAACCAAGCAAGACAGAATCGATTTTGTTTTTGCAGATGATAGGTTTTTATGTGTATATTTATTCAAAAGCTGATACAAGGTTCTATCGTTAACGGTCCAATTTCTACGTCAAAGTGGATGGGATTATCCGACTAAAAGGGATAAGTGTCCATATCTATTGTGGGTGGGGTTAACCGACTAAAAGGGATAAGTGTCCATATCTATTGAACCAAGCAAGACAGAATCGATTTTATTTTTGCAGATGATAGGTTTTTATGGGTATATTAATTCAAAAGCTGATACAAGGTTCTATCGTTAACGGTTCAATTTCTACGTCAAAGTGGATGGGGTTATCCGACTAAAAGGGATAAGTGTCCATATCTATTGTGGGTGGGGTTAACCGACTAAAAGGGATAAGCGTCCATATCTATTGAACCAAGCAAGACAGAATCGGTTTTTTTTTTTGCAGATGATAGGTTTTTATGTGTATATTAATTCATAAGCTGATACAAGGTTCTATCGTTAACGGTTCAATTTCTACGTCAAAGTGGATGGGATTAACCGACTAAGAGGGATAAGTGTCCATATCTATTGTGGGTGGGATTAACCGACTAAAAGGGATAAGTGTCCATATCTATTGAACCAAGCAAGATAGAATCGATTTTGTTTTTGCAGATGATAGGTTTTTATGTGTATATTAATCCACAAGCTGATCCAAGATTCTATCGCTAACGGTTCAATTTCTACGTCATACTGGGTGGGGTTAACTGACTAAAAGGGATAAGTGTCCATATCTATTGGACCAAGCAAGATAGAATCGAATTTATTTTTGCAGATGGTAGTTTTTTATGTGTATATTAATCCACGGGCTGATCCAAGGTTCTATCGCTAACGGTTCGATTTCTACGTCATACTGGGTGGGGTTAACCGACTAAAAGGGATAAGTGTCCATATCTATTGAACCAATCAAGACAGAATCGATTTTATTTTTGCAGATGGTAGGTTTTTATGTGTATATTAATCCACAAGCTGATCCAAGGTTCTATCATTAACGGTACAATTTCTACGTCAAAGTGGGTGGGGTTAACCGACTAAAAGGGATAAGTATCCATATCTATTGAACCAAGCAAGATAGAATCGATTTTGTTTTTGCAGATGGTAGGTTTTTATGTGTATATTAATCCACAAGCTGTTCCAAGGTTCTATCATTAACAAAGGGATAAGTATCCATATCTATTGAACCAAGCAAGATAGAATCGATTTTGTTTTTGCAGATGGTAGGTTTTTATGTGCATATTAATCCACAAGCTGATCCAAGCTTCTATCGTTAACGGTTCAATTTCTACGTTATAGTGGGTGGGGTTAACCGACTAAAAAGGATAAGTATACATATCTATTGAACCAAGCAAAATAGAATCGATTTTATTTTTGCAGGTGGTAGGTTTTTATGTGTATATTAATCCACAAGCTGACCCAAGGTTCTATCGTTAACGGTTCAATTTCTACGTCAAAGTGGGTGGGGTTAACCGACTAAAAGGGATAAGTGCCCATATCTATTGAACCAAGCAAGATAGAATCGATTTTGTTTTTGCAGATGATAGGTTTTTATGGGTATATTAATTCAAAAGCTGATACAAGGTTCTATCGTTAGCGGTTCAATTTCTACGTCAAAGTGGATGGGGTTATCCGACTAAAAGGGATAAGTGTCCATATCTATTGTGGGTGGGGTTAACCGACTAAAAGGGATAAGCGTCCATATCTATTGAACCAAGCAAGACAGAATCGATTTTATTTTTGCAGATGATAGGTTTTTATGTGTATATTAATTCATAAGCTGATACAAGGTTCTATCGTTAACGGTTCAATTTCTACGTCAAAGTGGATGGGATTAACCGACTAAGAGGGATAAGCGCCCATATCTTTTGTGGGTGGGGCTAACCGACTAAAAGGGATAAGTGTCCATATCTATTGAACCAAGCAAGATAGAATCGAATTTATTTTTGCAGATGGTAGGTTTTTATGTGTGTATTAATACACAAGCTGACCCAAGATTCTATCGCTAACGGTTCAATTTCTACGTCAAAGTGGGTAGGGTTAACCGACTAAAAGGGATAAGTGTCCATATCTATTGAACCAAGCAAGATAGAATCGATTTTGTTTTTGCAGATGATAGGTTTTTATGTGTATATTTATTCAAAAGCTGATACAAGGTTCTATCGTTAACGGTTCAATTTCTACGTCAAAGTGGATGGGGTTAACCGACTAAAAGGGATAAGTGTCCATATCTATTGTGGGTGGGGTTAACCGACTAAAAGGGATAAGTGTCCATATCTATTGAACCAGGCAAGACAGAATCGATTTTATTTTTGCAGATGGTAGGTTTTAATGTGTATATTAATCCACAAGCTGATCCAAGATTCTATCGCTAACGGTTCAATTTCTACGTCATACTGGGTGGAGTTAACTGACTAAAAGGGATAAGTGTCCATATCTATTGAACCAAGCAAGATAGAATCGAATTTATTTTTGCAGATGGTAGGTTCTTATGTGTATATTAATTCAAAAGCTGATACAAAGTTCTATCGTTAACGGTTCAATTTCTACGTCAAAGTGGATGGGGTTAACCGACTAAAAGGGATAAGTGTCCATATCTATTGTGGGTGGGGTTAACCGACTAAAAGGGATAAGTGTCCATATCTATTGAACCAAGCAAGATAGAATCGATTTGTTTTTGCAGATGATAGGTTTTTATGTGTATATTTATTCAAAAGCTGATACAAGGTTCTATCGTTAACGGTTCAATTTCTACGTCAAAGTGGATGGGGTTAACCGACTAAAAGGGATAAGTGTCCATATCTATTATGGGTGGGGTTAACCGACTAAAAGGGATAAGTGTCCATATCTATTGAACCATGCAAGATAGAATCGATTTTGTTTTTGGAGATGATAGGTTTTTATGTGTATATTTATTCAAAAGCTGATACAAGGTTCTATCGTTAACGGTTCAATTTCTACGTCAAAGTGGATGGGGTTAACCGACTAAAAGGGATAAGTGTCCATATCTATTGTGGGTGGGGTTAACCGACTAAAAGGGATAAGTGTACATATCTATTGAACCAGGTAAGACAGAATCGATTTTATTTTTGCAGATGGTAGGTTTTTATGTGTATACTAATCCACAAGCTGATCCAAGATTCTATCGCTAACGGTTCAATTTCTACGTCATACTGGGTGGGGTTAACTGACTAAAAGGGATAAGTGTCCACATCTATTGAACCAAGCAAGATAGAATCGATTTTGTTTTTGCAGATGATAGGTTCTTATGTGTATATTAATTCAAAAGCTGATGCAAAGTTCTATCATTAACGGTGCAATTTCTACGTCAAAGTGGATGGGGTTATCCGACTAAAAGGGATAAGTGTCCATATCTATTGTGGGTGGGATTAACCGACTAAAAGGGATAAGTGTCCATATCTATTGAACCAAGCAAGACAGAATCGATTTTGTTTTTGCAGATGATAGGTTTTTATGCGTATATTTATTCAAAAGCTGATACAAGTTTCTATCGTTAACGGTCCAATTTCTACGTCAAAGTGGATGGGATTATCCGACTAAAAGGGATAAGTGTCCATATCTATTGTGGGTGGGGTTAACCGACTAAAAGGGATAAGTGTCCATATCTATTGAACCAAGCAAGACAGAATCGATTTTATTTTTGCAGATGATAGGTTTTTATGGGTATATTAATTCAAAAGCTGATACAAGGTTCTATCGTTAATGGCTCAATTTCTACGTCAAAGTGGATGGGGTTATCCGACTAAAAGGGATAAGTGTCCATATCTATTGTGGGTGGGGTTAACCGACTAAAAGGGATAAGCGTCCATATCTATTGAACCAAGCAAGACAGAATCGATTTTATTTTTGCAGATGATAGGTTTTTATGTGTATATTAATTCATAAGCTGATACAAGGTTCTATCGTTAACGGTTCAATTTCTACGTCAAAGTGGATGGGATTAACCGACTAAGAGGGATAAGTGTCCATATCTATTGTGGGTGGGATTAACCGACTAAAAGGGATAAGTGTCCATATCTATTGAACCAAGCAAGATAGAATCGATTTTGTTTTTGCAGATGATAGGTTTTTATGTGTATATTAATCCACAAGCTGATCCAAGATTCTATCGCTAACGGTTCAATTTCTACGTCATACTGGGTGGGGTTAACTGACTAAAAGGGATAAGTGTCCATATCTATTGAACCAAGCAAGATAGAATCGAATTTATTTTTCAGATGGTAGGTTTTTATGTGTATATTAATCCACGGGCTGATCCAAGGTTCTATCGCTAACGGTTCGATTTCTACGTCATACTGGGTGGGGTTAACCGACTAAAAGGGATAAGTGTCCATATCTATTGAATCAATCAAGACAGAATCGATTTTATTTTTGCAGATGGTAGGTTTTTATGTGTACATTAATCCACAAGCTGATCCAAGGTTCTATCATTAACGGTACAATTTCTACGTCAAAGTGGGTGGGGTTAACCGACTAAAAGGGATAAGTATCCATATCTATTGAACCAAGCAAGATAGAATCGATTTTGTTTTTGCAGATGGTAGGTTTTTATGTGTATATTAATCCACAAGCTGATCCAAGGTTCTATCATTAACGGTTCAACGGTTAACCGACTAAAAGGGATAAGTATCCATATCTATTGAATCAAGCAAGATAGAATCGATTTTGTTTTTGCAGATGGTAGGTTTTTATGTGTATATTAATCCACAAGCTGATCAAAGCTTCTATCGTTAACGGTTCAATTTCTACGTTATAGTGGGTGGGGTTAACCGACTAAAAAGGATAAGTATACATATCTATTGAACCAAGCAAAATAGAATCGATTTTATTTTTGCAGGTGGTAGGTTTTTATGTGTATATTAATCCACAAGCTGACCCAAGGTTCTATCGTTAACGGTTCAATTTCTACGTCAAAGTGGGTGGGGTTAACCGACTAAAAGGGATAAGTGTCCATATCTATTGAACCAAGCAAGATAGAATCGATTTTGTTTTTGCAGATGATAGGTTTTTATGGGTATATTAATTCAAAAGCTGATACAAGTTTCTATCGTTAACGGTTCAATTTCTACGTCAAAGTGGATGGGGTTATCCGACTAAAAGGGATAAGTGTCCATATCTATTGTGGGTGGGGTTAACCGACTAAAAGGGATAAGCGTCCATATCTATTGAACCAAGCAAGACAGAATCGATTTTATTTTTGCAGATGATAGGTTTTTATGTGTATATTAATTCATAAGCTGATACAAGGTTCTATCGTTAACTGTTCAATTTCTACGTCAAAGTGGATGGGATTAACCGTCTAAGAGGGATAAGCGCCCATATCTATTGTGGGTGGGGCTAACCGACTAAAAGGGATAAGTGTCCATATCTATTGAACCAAGCAAGATAGAATCGAATTTATTTTTGCAGATGGTAGGTTTTTATGTGTGTATTAATACACAAGCTGACCCAAGGTTCTATCGCTAACGGTTCAATTTCTACGTCAAAGTGGGTAGGGTTAACCGACTAAAAGGGATAAGTGTCCATATCTATTGAACCAAGCAAGATAGAATCGATTTTGTTTTTGCAGATGATAGGTTTTTATGTGTATATTAATCTACAGGCTGATCCATGGTTCTGTCGTTAAAGGTTCAATTTCTACGTCAAAGTGGGTACGGTTAACCGACTAAAAGGGATAAGTCTCCATATCTATTGAACCAAGCAAGACAGAATCGATTTTGTTTTTGCAGATGATAGGTTTTTATGTGTATATTAATTCAAAAGCTGATCCATGGTTCTATCGTTAAAGGTTCAATTTCTACGTCAAAGTGGGTAGGGTTAACCGACTAAAAGGGATAAGTGTCCATATCTATTGAACCAAGCAAGACAAGCTGATCTAAGGTTCTATCGCTAACGGTTCAATTTCTACGTCATACTGGGTGGGGTTAACTGACTAAAAGGGATAAGTGTCCATATCTATTGACCCAAGCAAGATAGAATCGATTTTGTTTTTGCAGATGATAGGTTTTTATGTGTATATTTATTCAAAAGCTGATACAAGGTTCTATCGTTAACGGTTCAATTTCTACGTCAAAGTGGATGGGGTTAACCGACTAAAAGGGATAAGTGTCCATACCTATTGTGGGTTGGGTTAACCGACTAAAAGGGATAAGTGTCCATATCTATTGAACCAAGCAAGATAGAATCGATTTTGTTTTTGCAGATGATAGGTTTTTATGTGTATATTTATTCAAAAGCTGATACAAGGTTCTATCGTTAACGG